>NW_005841841.1:5940435-5962008 GCF_000455745.1 Alligator sinensis | reverse complement strand
CCTGCCTATGCAGGGGGTCAGACTCGATGATCTCAAGCAAATCCCGGGACGTCTCAAGCAAATCCCGGGACGTCTCTCAAGCAAATCCCGGGACGTCATTCTCCCCCTGTACTCGGCCTTAGTGAGGCCGCAGCTGGAGTACTGTGTCCAGTTTTGGGCTCCACAATTCAAAAAGGATGTGGAGAAGCTTGAGAGAGTCCAGAGAAGAGCCACGTGCATGATCAGAGGTCAGGGAAGCAGACCCTACGATGACAGGCTGAGAGCCCTGGGGCTCTTTAGCCTGAAAAAGCGCAGGCTCAGGGGTGATCTGATGGCCACCTACAAGTTTATCAGGGGTGACCACCAGCATCTGGGGGAACGTTTGTTCACCAGAGCGCCCCAAGGGATGACGAGGTCAAATGGTCACAAACTACTTCAAGATCGTTTCAGGCTGGACATAAGGAAGAACTTCTTTACTGTCCGAGCCCCCAAGGTCTGGAACAGCCTGCCACCGGAGGTGGTTCAAGCGCCTTCATTGAACACCTTCAAGATGAAACTGGATGCTTATCTTGCTGGGATCCTATGACCCCAGCTGACTTCCTGCCCTTTGGGCGGGGGGCTGGACTCGATGATCTTCCGAGGTCCCTTCCAGCCCTGATGTCTATGAAATCTATGAAATCCCCCAGCAGGCTGAGGTGTCTCCAGAAGCTTACCTGGCCTACCCTGCTCTGATGTTATAAGGCCCACTTGAAGGTGAGGGCTAGGGTTAAAGTGCCCCTACTCACCTTTCACTGGGTGGTAACTGGCCTGGCATTTCCTGGGGGCTCCTGCACCACTGAGAGCCCCACCAGGCCACCGACTCCCGGCAGGGTGCAGTTTTAGGTCATGCCCAGGACCAGGAGCCTCCAAACCTTCCCCTACAGCTCCTGCCCTTACCTCAAGGATGTTCCAAGCAGCCTTGCAGCCAGCCAATGGGCAATGTTATTACCTGCCTGCCAGCAGCAAACTGGCCTGTTTATGTAGGCAGCCATAGATCTAAAATGGACGCTGCAATTCAGCACCTGCTGGCTGCTTGGTTTGGCCCTTAAAGTGACAGGCACCCACAATGCCATGCCACAGTCACTGGTCTTCTTGGCGGTGGTACCTTGTACAGTGCATGCAACACTGGGGCCCCTGGCAATGCCTGGTGCCACTGCCATGGTGTCTGGGCAGCTGGCCAGCACCTAGGCATGCTGGGTACACACTACCCATGTGTAAAGGCCCCTCCAGGGCAGTGTGCCAAAATTATTTTTCAAGGGGCAGCCTGTGTTACTGCCGGGGGGCACAGGGAGCCTCAGCAGCATGTCAGGCCAGTCGGCCAGCAGTGGCAGGAAGGCATCACCCACAGTGCCCATGGTGGGGAGGGCCCAGTGCACCTGGAGGTAGCTTTCCAGGGTGGCTGCTGCGTCCATCGAGAGGGCAGCCGTAACAGCCTACAAAAGCCAGGCCATGGTGCATGGCCTCAGCTGACAGCCAGCCCGACTGAGCAGGGCCCAGGAGGTGCCCCAGGCAGGTGGTGTGCACTTCCATGAGGGTGGCCATGAGGCTGGCAGAGGCCAGACTCAGCACCACATGCTGCAGGGCCAGCATGTACATCAGTGACTCCTGAAGTAGCTGCGGGAACTGCAGATGCCTGGTCTGGGGACAAAGGTGGAAGGTGGCCTGCCAGGCCTGCACCATGCTGTGGTAGAATGAGGAGAGGACCACCCCATTAAGGAAGGTAAGGTCCAGCATGAACAGCTCCCAGTCAAAACTGAAGCCCCCTCACTTGGTGCAGGAACTGGCATGCCAGCTGCCACCACAGGAAGTAGCCCTCAGCATACAGGAGCCGCTGAAGCGCTTGCAGTCTGTAGGTGGCCACGCTGCCAGCCAGGTCAATCAGGCCCTGGCCCCCCTCAGTGGTGGGTAGGTAGAGGGAGGTTCATGGGAGCCAGTGGTGTCTGTCCCAGAAGAAGTCCACCAGGAGCCACTACAGCCTCTCGAACAGCTCTGGCAGGGGGAACAGCACAGCGCACTGGTGCCACAGGGTCACAGCCACCAGGTTGTTGGCAATGAGGAGCCAGTCACAGTAGGAAAGGGTGGGCAGGTGCCAGCACTGCAAGCCGGCCTCCACTCCTTCTGCCAGGCCCTCCCAGTTGTGGGCTGCAAAGGCCAGTGGCCCCAGGAACACCCCCAGGGCTTTGAGGCCTTCCTGGCACCAGGCAAGGCCCCCTGGCAAGTCTGGGGTGGGGGGGGCTAGCCCATGCCCCGAGCAGGGGGGGGTCACTCTTGTCCCAGTTGATGCAGGCTAACGAGGTGCCCTCATAGGTCCACTGGCAGTCCACCAGGGCTTGCACGTCCTCCTGGCTGCCCAGAAAGACTGTCACATCATCCACATATGCCATCAGCTGGGCTGGTGGGAACAGTGGTTGGGCCTAGTGCTGGTGGCAGGGTTAAACTGGTCAGGCAGTGTCACAGAACATACAGCAGCGGTTTAATGGCCAGGGCGTACAACACGCCTGATAGAAGGCAGCCCTGGTGGTTACCCCAACACACCAGGAATGGGGCACATAGCACACTGTTCACCTTCAGCAGGCTAGAGGTGTCATGATACAGGACCCGGAGCACCACGATGAAAAGGGGCCCAAAGCCAGAAGCCTCAAGGGTGCCGAGCAAGTACTGGTGGTCAACTTGGTTGAAGGCCTTCTCCTGGTCCAGAGAGATCAGGCTGATGTTCAGGCCAAAGAGCTCCACAGCTGTAAGCAGGTTGCACAGCAGGAACAGGTTGTCCTGGATGGTCCTGCCCGGCACACAGTAGTTCTGCTCAGGCTTGATAACAGATACAATGACAGTGAGGAGCCGGTTCACCAGCACCTTCACCAAGATAGTTGGTGCACAGAAGGGAGCCTGGTTGCCAGTTCTTAAGGCAGCCAAGGTCCACCTTCTTGGGCAGCAAGGTGAGCACAACCTGGCGGCAGCTGGTCAGCAGGGTCCCATTGGCAAGGCTCTCATGGAAGACACAGAGGAGGCTGGGCTCAAGGAGAGGCCAGAAGGCTTTGTAAAACTCCATGGGCAGGTCATCAAGGCTCGGGACCCTGCCTGAGGCAAGCCCCCCTACAGCAGACTTTAGTTCTGCCAGAGAGAGCTCGCACTCCAGGGCCTTGGCTTGCGAAGTGCAGAGGCACGGCAGGTCCTTATGCAGCTGCTGAGTGGTTTCCGGGAAGATGGGGTCAGTCACAAACAAATCCTAGTAGAAGGTGACGGCATGCCCTCACACTTGGCCTGGGTCCATGAGCAGCCATTCCTCCGGGGTCTTGAGATGGTCCAAAGTCTTCACCACAGCCCGCCACCTCTCCAGGCCAAAGAAGCCAGCTGGGACGTCAGCCTCTGCCAGCTCCTGCCAGCAGGAACACACTCTTGCACCATGAACCGTGCCCTCTGCCAGCTCCCGCAGGCATTTCTTGTGGGACTGGAGGCTCTTGAGAAGCATTGCATTGTTGCTGGGACGGAGCAGGGCTGCCACCCATGGCATGCTCCACCATGTCCTCCTCCATCTCCTGGGTGCAGCAGCGGATCTCACTTGCCACCAACTGGGAATACTTCTGGCAGAATGCCTGAACCGGCTTTCTGGGGAAGCACATCAAAGCAAATCCTGGCATCGCTGTCAGGAGGCATGGGAAGAGTCATTAAGGTGCCAGGCCCACCACCCAGGTCGCTATCCGTGTCCGGGACAATGGGCAGTGGTGGAAAGGGCTCTCCAGAGACATCTCCAGCAGGGATGTCCCACCTCACTCGGAAGTAATCCTCGATGGCAGCTGCTGCCTCCACTGGGAGGGTGGTCCACACATCCCTCAAGAGACAGGCAGTGCAGCGGACTGAATGCATGCCCAACTGGACAGCCAGAGCCTCAGCTGACAGCCAGTTCAACTGGTCCAGATTGAGAAGGTGGCCTAGCCAGACTGTATGTGACTGGATGAGAGAGTCAGGGAGGCTATCAGATCTGAAGCTCAACAGTCTGTGCTGCAGGGCTGGGTTGTAGACAAGTGGCTCCTGCAGCAACTGTGGAAATTGCAGACATCTGGCCTGGGATTGGAGACAGAAAACAGTCTGCCAGGTCCACACCAGGCTGTTGTAGAAGGGCAGGAAAGTGCCCCAGTCCAGGAGGGCAAGATCCAGGAGAAAGAGTTCTTGGTCAAACCCGAGGTTCCCTACCTGGCACAAAAAACACACAGGCTAGCTGCTGCCAGGGAGGGCAGTCTTCACAATAAAGGAGTCTCTGGAGAGCCTGCAGGTAGAAAGCAGCCACTCTACGCACCAGGTCAACCAAGCCCTGGTCTCTCTCTGCTGTAGGCAAGTAGAGAACAGCTCGGGGGAGACAATGGCATCTGTCCCAGAAAAAGTCCACCAGCAGTCTTTGAAGCTGTTCGAGCAATTCCGGCGGGGGGTCCAACATGGCACACCGGTGCCATAATGTGGCTGCCAAATTATTCACAATGAGGACCCGCCCACGGTAGGAGAGGCTGGGCAAGCATCAGCACCACTGCTGCAAAAGTGCCTCCACCTCCTCACTAAGGCCTTCCCAATTCCAGGCTGGGAAGATTGATGGGCTGAGGAACACCCCCAGAACTTTAAGGCCCTTGTACTGTCAGGTGAGACCCCCAGGCAGGTCTGGGGGGCAATGATTGATCCACGCACCGTGGAGTAGGGCGTTGCTCTTAGGCCAGTTAATACGAGCTGAGGAAGCACACCCGTAAGCATGCTGACAGTCCACCAGTGACTGGACATCACTCTGGATGCTGAGGAGGTCAGATCGTCTGCATATGCGATCAGCCTAAACAGTGGTCCACCAACCAAACCAGAGATCAATGGAAGAACGAGGCCAGTCAGGTGCCATCGCAACATGTGAAGCAGGGGCTCAATGGCCACAATGTACAGCATTCCTGAGAGGGGGTAGCCCTGGTAGATGCCCTTGTTAGCCAGGAATGGAGCACAGAGCACACCGTTCACTTTCAAAAGATTGGAGAAGTCTTGGTACAGGACCTGGAGGGCAGAGGTTAAGACCAGTCCAAAACCAAAGACCTCCAGGGTCTGAAAAAGGTAGTTGTGGCTGACCCTATCAAAGGCTTTGTCCTGGTTCAAGCAAATGAGCCCAAAGTTCAGTCCAAAGACGTCTATGGCTGTCACCAGGTCACAAAGCAGGAACAGATTAACTTGTATGGTCCTGCCTGGCATGCAGTAGCTCTGTTTGGGACCAATGGCTGTGGCTATGACAGTACGCAGTCGGTTGTCTAAGGCTTTTGCCAGAATCTTATAGTCACCACACAGAAGCTATACCGGCCACTAGTTCTTAATGCAGCCTAGGTCCCCTGTCTTTGGTAGCAGGGTGAGAACTGCCCAGCGACAGCTGACAGGCAGGATTTTTTATCAGTGAGGCTATCATGAAACACGTGCAAGAGGCAGGGGCCAAGGAGAGGCCAGAAGGTCTGTTAAAACTCAGCAGGCAGCCCATTGAGCCCTGGGGCTTTGTCCATGGTGAGACTCCCCACCGCAATCATAACTTCCTCCAGGGATAGCTGTCACTCAAGTTCATCAGCTGCCACTGGGAAGCAGCTTGGGAAGGCCATCATGTAAGTGCTTAGTGGATTCTGAGCAGAGAGGTTCAGCTGCTTACAGGTCTTGATAGAAGGCTACAGCATGATGATGGATCTCAACAGGATCTGAGAGTAGTCATCTGTCCAGAGTCTTGAGATGGTTAAGGATTTTCTGCAGGGCTCGTTGCTTTTCCAAGTTCAAAAAGAACTGGGTCTTGGCAGCTCTTGGCAGTGGGCACGAATCCTTATGCCTCAGGCTGCACTCTCTGCTAGCTCCCGCAGGTGCTTCTTCTGAAGCTTAAGGCTCTCCAGCAGTCCTGTGTCTCTGCCAGCATCACGTAGGGCCACTTTGAGCTTTGCCACATCCTCCTCCAACCCCCAGACACAGCGGCAGAGCTCACTCATTTCCAGTTGCATGTATTGCTGGCAGAAAGCTCTGACCTGTGCCTTCCCCACATCCCACCATTGCTTCCAGGAGGAATAGGTGGTTCTCACAATCTCCCATGTCCGCCAGAAATAGGCAAAGCATTCACAGAAGTGAGCATCTTGCAGCAAGCTGGTGTTAAAGCTCCAGTAGGGTGCCCAGGAATGCACTCTGCCAAGGAGACTCAGCTCACAACAAATAAGACTGTGATCTGAGAGTCTAGATGGAATAGTGCAGCTGCCATGAAGGACCAGCAGGCAATGCCTGGTGATGTAGAAGCAATCAAGGCATGCCATGGCAATCCCACCAGCAGTTGCTTTTATTCAGATGTACTGCTTGGCGTCAGCATGGAAATGGTGCCAGATGACCACAAGGTCTCCTGCCTCCAAAGCTGTCTGCAGCTGCCAGGCTGAGGACAGATGGGGTTCTGGCCCATTCCTGTCATGCCATTCATCAACCGTGCAATTAAAGTCCCCTCCCAAGAGGAGAAGGTCATCATCATCAGCTGCACTCCTCAAAAAGTCAGCCAGGGTCACAAAAAAGGCTCTCCATTCTCACCCAACAGTGGGTACATAGATGTCAATTAGGAGGAGGCGATGTTGTGCCAATGTGATATGAACAGTTAGCAGGTGGCCAGGGACAACCTCTTGGGTTACCGCTGAGTCAGGCGTCAGCTGTGGTGATAAGAGGATTGCAACTGCTGTGCTGAGAGAGGTGCCATGGCTCAGAAACGTATGGCCCTTCCAGGCAGCATGCCAGTTGGCTTGATTAGCTTCATCAGTATGGGTTTCTTGCAGAAAGGTGACATCCAGCTTTTTTTGACACAGGAAATCAAACAGTGCCATCCACTTCACAGGATCTTTGCAGCCATTGGTGTTGAGTGAACCAAAGGTTGTGGCAGCCATGCGTGAAGGGTGTAGTAAATGGGGGACAGGCAAAGCCAAGGGAACAGAGAGGAACAGCAGAGAGGAGCAAGTATGCAGGAGAGGGAAAAAAAACCTACAGCTTGCTAGCTGGCACTGCTCTCAACAAGCACCCAACATCACCTGCAAGCTTGCTTAAGCAAAAACTATATAGCTGCATCCCAGCAGTGAAGTGCAGCATTGCTGCTGCAGCCTTAGCAGACACTACAAATGTCTCTGGTTCTGGGAACCATTTCTGTATATGTTGTGGAACCCTCCGCTGGTGCTTTGTCTGGTCAAGAAACTTAATAAGGCTTTCAACCGAGTAACTGACACAGGGAGGTTCCTCAGAAGCAGGAACAGGTTCTGCCTCTGGGGTGGGAATGCTCCCCATTGAGGGGGGCCCCTTCGCTAAATCAGAAGATGCCACCTCCTGAGGCAGGACTTCTGTTAACTTGTCCTCAGAAGCAGAGTCAAAGTCCGACCCCGAGGAGGAGGAGCTGTACACATCAGGCACTGAGAGCCACTAAGACCCACGGGGAGCACTTGTGGGTCTCAGCATCAGGCCCTGTGGGAGCAGTGTCCTCTAAGGAGGCCTGGGAAGGGATATCAGTCCCTGATCTCTTGGGTGGAGCACTTTCATGGGTCAGGCACTCTTGCTCCCAGAGTCTCTTGCAGTTCCCAGAGGGTCTAATCTCCATATCACCCTCATCATCCTCAAGGCGCCAAGAAGTTGGGGGAGGGCTGTCAGACCCCACCACCACTTCCCCCAGCCCCAGGTCATCCCTGAGAACCACAGAGTCTAGGGGGGATGCTGAGGAGGCAGGCAGAGAGAGAGAGGGCCCTGCTCACTAACCTCATCTCACCTTGAAGTGATGGGGAAGTCTTGAGGGAGTAATGAGGTCTTTTTAGAAGACCCCTTTTTTAAGGGATTTTCCCTTTCCAGCAGGCAGAACCAAATCCTCCCCTGAGGGGGAAGGGAAAGCGGGGGGCAGGTCCACTGGCACAGACCCAGCTGACTCTGATGAATCAGGGAGTGACTAGGAAGAAGGCCCTTCCCCACCACCTGATGAAGCTGCCATACCAGAGGTAGATGAGCCACCATTGGACGCAGCCGCAGGAGGCTCTGCTGTGGCCGGCTTCCTCGTCGGCCACTGGGTAACCAGGTGGGACCTGCTACCACAGCGAAGACATGAGGTGTCCCCAGTGGTGAGGTAGACCTTGTACCGCTGCCCATCAATCATGAAGGACATGGACTGAGGCAAACACTGACCCTCCCTGTTAAGCAGCATGAACAGCTGCCTTTTAAAGGACAGGACGTGCTGGAGCTCAGGCACTTTGTTGCCAAGCAGCAGTCTACAGACTGGCCCTGTAACCATGCCATAAGGGCACAGGCGGTTAGTGAAGTCATCATCCAAGAGAAATAGAGGCACTTTCGAGGCTACCACAAGAACAGCTGGTGTGTCTAAAGGCATTATGAGGCAAAAAATACCCCTGACACCCCTGCTACCACAACCTCATTCACTAAAGCAGGGGAGCTCAGGAAGATGATGGGGACTGAACTCACCCAGGTGGCATAGAGGACATGCTTGCAGCCTATCAGCCCCCTCTCCCCCCGCCACCCCCAGCAGCAGCAGCAGCACGCTCCTACACTCCAATGGAGTGAACTTCTGGGAGCTGCCTTCAGCCATTCCAGCAAAAAAAGGGTTAACCCTGCAAGTAACCAGAGGGGTGGAGATGGGCAGGCAGGTAACAAGGATACTGGAAACAAACAAACTAACCCCAGGGGAGAGGGAGGGTAAGCAGTGTGGCAGGGAGGGGAAGGGAGAACCAGTAAATAGCAGCAGAAAAGCTGCAGGGAGAGGGAGGGAAAACAAAACAAAACAAAAAACAAAAATACCTGAGGAAGGGGGAGAAGGTGAGCGCAGGAGAAAGGGCTAGGGAAAGGGGAAAAAAAGGCAGGGAAAAGTACTGAAAAGTGGGGAACTACAGTGGGAAAGGGGTCAGACTGTCTAGGGGAGGGAAAACAAAGCAAGAGAAGAAGAAGGGCTCACAAAACAGGGAGAAGCCCTCAGCTCTGAGCACACACTCCTTTCCGCGGCCATCTAGAAAGAAAGAAAGAAAACCAGCAGCATCCTGGATTATATTAGTGTCACTTACAAATCAAGGGAAGTGATTCTTCTGCTCCATTCAGCACTGATGAGGCCTCCCCTTGAATATTGTGTCTGGTTTTACGCCCCACACTTCAAGAAGGATGTGGACAGATTGGAAAGTCACAAAAATGGTTACAGGTTTGAAAAACATACTTTATGAAGAAAGGCTAAAAGACCTATAGTTATTTAGTCTAAAGAAGAGAAAATGGAGGGGGATTTGATAAGTCTTCAAATATTCCAAGATCAATTATAAAGAGGGTGGAATAGGCCCATCTGTGGCCATAGGGGATAGGACTAGAAACAATGGGCTCAAAATTGAACAGAGGAAGTTTAGTTTGGAGATTAGGTAGAACATTCTGACTATGAGGGTGGTGGTCAACCGTTGAAACAAGCTTCCTAGAGAAACTGTAGAATCTCCACTCCTGGACATTTTTGAGAGCAGATTAGGCAGACACTTGGTAGGGATGATTTAGTCCGGGATAATGCTGCCTTGAACAAGGGGCTGGACTGGATAATTTTGTGAGGTCACTTCCAGCCCGTCTTTCCCATTATCCTAAAAACAGCTACTATAAGGTCAGTGATAGAATATGGAGTAAGGTTAAATTATTCTGCCACAGGCTTGTGTGTCTTTCTGGAATTGATGTCAGATCAGGGTCTCCTCAGTTTTTCACGTAGTGATTGCCCTGTCTGTCTAAGCAGTGGAGCCCTGTCAACAGGTAATAGCATATATGATATTGGTAGAGAAGCAGATGAATGAACCACAAATTCTATAATCTGTATTACGTGGTCTGTGTTGATGAGGGGGCTTATTTTACACCTGGGTCCAGAGCAACTTCTGGTGCCTTGGTGAGAGTAGAAATTAGGTAGGCTACTGCTAGAGGTTGGGGGCTGTCTGTCTGTAAGACAGGACACATTTGTCCCCCATGGGCACTTGAGACAGGTGGGAGGGGTTGGAGGTCATTAATGATTTGTCCAAGGTGATCAAACTGCAGGCTGCAGGTGACAACAGAAGGGATTCTCTATTGTCCCTGACAGGGTTCACCGTGTAGTTTTGCTAATATGTTAGACTCTGTTGGTTTGTTAGTTATAATTTTAGGATGGCATTGTAAGTGTCCCTGCTCTAGATCCTTAAGGTATGCATCCTAGTCAGTGGGATCAGGACAGATATGGCTGTAACACAGACAATGGATACTTTGCTGTAGACAGTGTACCTAGTGGTATGTTTAGAATGAAAGCTGGTGGCATTGAAGTAGTTACAGCAGTCATTTGATTTCTGATAGCATGGTGGTGATATGACCATTGCAAAATAATTTGCAGTAGTGTCTAAAAAATAAATTTTCTGGGTGCAGTATTCCACAGTCATTTTGATGGAGGGGTGGAAGTTATTAAAATCCTGGTAGAATTTCTTTAGAGATTCCTTTCCAAGTGTTCATATAATTAATATGTAATCAATGTACCTCAGGGGGATGAGAGGGCAGCTACAGAGGAAGCAGACTTTAAGGTCTGTCATACATATATTGGTACATTGGGTAGGGATGAGGCACACAAGCCACACATGCACCCATGGCAGTGAAATTTGTCTGTAAGTATAAGAAGTAACCCAGAAAAGAGTTCTTCTTATATACTTTTGTAACAGCTCTTGTGGGTCTGCCACCTGGAGCCCCTGCTGCTCCCTGGGTTTTGACCCACCTGCCAGCTCTCTCCAGTCCTACCTCACCCCCAGTCTCTCTCTCCTGCCATGCCTTTGATGTTTACTATTTGCCTATTTTGGAGGTGGTCCCAGAGGCCAGGAGTAGCACCCCTGTTTCTTTCAACTGCCTGCTCTGTCCTTACATAGAGGGAGGTCTGGGTTTCTGCCAGGATGATTCCCCTTTAACGAAGCACTCCCTTAGGCTCCTGTCAGGGTTTCAGCCATCCTGGACCCCTTTTTCTCTTGCCAAGGTGCCAGCCCTGGTCCACAGCATAAGACCTCAGCTGTTAGATCTTGGCCTTCTCTGCTAGGGTTTATCTCCAGTCTCTGATAGTGGGGTGTGCCATGCAGGCACCCTGTTGGTGGCCACATCTTCCCCTGTAGCCATAACCTGGTCCTCCGGTTTTAAACTGAAACACAGGTATAAGCAACACTGCTTTCAAACTCAAATGCTGGGGTCTGTGTCACCATCATGGTAACATAGAAACACATAACCAGAGTCAATTGGTCTCGATGCCTGGTGCCTCTGGGCTTCCCTTCAGCCTCCTGTGGTCTGGTGCTCCTCTTCCCTAGAATCCCTCTGAGGCCTCAGCCTTGGTCTTAGCCTTATGAGGCTTCTAGCCACACTCCCCCCATGTCACCTGACCCACCACTTCTCCAGCAGGTTTGGTAATCACAGCCCCGATTTTGGCTTCCCCCTACCTAGGTCAAGCAGACATTTTTCTTTTAATTTCTCTCTACTCCTCCTGGTCCCTACATGGCCCTGGGACCAGCTGGTTGCTCCCTGGCTCTCTCTGCTTCAGTAATGGGGGTAGAGGCCCTTAAAAGAACCTGTATATTTCTTTATATAGCACTTACACTACGCTCTAGTTATAGTGAATCCTACTCCCAGGGGAAGGCAAATAATGGTGGATTATCCAATAATGACCAATTCTCAAGTGTTCATATGAAAGCACTAGTGGGGAAATGGAACACTAATAAACTGAAACAATAGTAGCAAATTATCCCATAGCTAAATCAAATTGCATTGTCTCTATTCTGATCCCTGTAGATAAAAGAAGGGTAGGGCTAAGTACAGATAGTCAAAATCCCAAGGCTTAGTCTAAACTGCATAGATTGAACCAAAAAGCAAGTGAACAGACATTCACTTTTGATTCCAAAAATACAGCCACATGCTTGCAGTGGCCCAGTAGCATGGTGACTAATTTGATGCGAGGAAGAGGTAGGAAGTAATGATTGAAAGAGAGGTGGGGATGCTAGATTACGCCTCCCTGCTCAGCTGGAGCAGACAGCTTGGCTCAAGGCTAGCCTGCTAATGCTGTGAGGGGGTGCAATGGGCATTGCAAAGCATCCTGGGATACCAGGGGACTGACTGTGAGTTAACTTGAATATGGAGGGGACCTGGGACAGGAGTTCTATAAACTGCTTTAACCTAAATCAGTTCAATATGATACTACATCCATCCAGGTTTATCTTAAACTGGTTTCAGCCATTTTGAAAGTGGTTTATGTGCACTGAACTTCTTCTGTGTTACAGATTTGAACTGGATTCCAAACACTTATACCAGTGTATGTGTAATTTCAATCCCTAGATGGCTGAAGATTATCCAAGCCCCACCAAGGTAATCTTGCCCGCATGAGGCATCTTATGTCAGCATCTGGAGTAGGTGGATCTCAGCAAAGTATCATTACCTGCTCCTCACATCAAATTAGTCAACATGCTACTGTTAACTTTGAAAGCCTCCATGCAGTGCTGTACTTCAAGAATTAATTCAGGCTTGTGACAACCATTCTCTCTCATTCTTGGCATTCTGTTAGCTTAGGAAAAAGTAAGTCTAAAAACAAAGGCTAAAAACATCTGAGACTGTGCAAGGCAGAGAGAATTGGTTTGTGAAGGATTATCAAGGAGACAAAAATGTTGAAGAAAGGATATCATTAAATTCAGGAGTAAGAAAGTCTGCCAATTTATAATTTAGGAGACTTGGAGCTATGATACAGTGAATACAAAGAGGTCAGGTTCCAGGCAGGCTTGGGATAAAAATAATAGGCTGACAATTACTGACCAGGATCAGCCTTCTCTCCATTAAGATACATCACCAGAGAATTTTAGAGTAAGGTACAGCAAAAGCCAGTAAATTAATTAACTGCAATAGTAATGTAACAGCAATAGCAATCCAGTGGCACTGGTCTGCGAAGAAAGCATATAGCAAAAGCATGCAAATGGATATGATTTTAGCATCTCATAAAAAAAAAACTATAGTTAGGGATGTATCCTTGGTTTAGTTCATAAACCACTGCCTTTGAGTAGAGGTGTAATGCTTGGCTTTGAAAATGAGCCCCGAGATTAAACCTGACATACAGAATCTCATATAATGATAATTACTTTGCTTATTTTATTTACAAAATAGAATAAAATCAACAAATGTTAGTGATAGACATGCAACAAAATTAAAGTATTTCTGGATATTTTTACACCAGTTTACTACCCTTGAACATTATTTTTATCTAAAATTAGAGCAAAATTCAGTAAGAAGTTCTGTCAGATGTTAAAATACATCTTTTAACTTAGAATGTTAATATTCCTGTGCAGAGCTACAATTTGAGTAAAATTACCATAAATTATATAACTCTTCAGGAGAATGTGGGGAAAAAGGATGCAAATGGAGCAGGAGACTAGGTGAGACATCTGTGGAGGTCTCAGCTCAGTGATGATTTAGAGGAATATTACTACTGCAGCTCTGATTTTATATATATAATTCTTTTAACTTATCCAATTTTAGGTTGGAACACCAAAACTCCCAAATCTCAATACTTTCAATATGTATATGTATATGCTTTTACAAAGCAAAAATCCAGTTTCTTTCTCCCATTTTGTGGTCAGTTCTAGTTTGTACCTACAAAATCTCTGTAAATTAAAAAAGTTTAATTCACTTTTTCTGAGTTGCACTTGTTCCACAGACACTTTCTACAAGCATTTGAGTTCTACAGTGAACTTGTAAGTGGTGGCAGGAATAGTTTCAGAATTAGCAAATATAAAGTATATAAATAATGAGCTATTGGATAAAATGCACAAACAGCATTGGAGATAAAAAAAACAAACCCTAGAACTTCTTCTTATTAAGGGAGTTCCTTTGTCATACAGCTTCAGAGTTAGACAGCTTCTTGCTTGTGCCCTCTCTTTGGCTCTGTACACCTTGCATTCTTTTCTACACAATGACCCACCTTTTACAGGGGGAATGAAGAGTAGCCTCAGTCCAAACTTCTGCCCACAGGGTTAGAGCATTCTCTTTTGGGATGAAGTATGTGGGGACCCTAAAACTGAGGTCTCCTACTTCCTGGAAAAACAGTCCAACTATAGCTAGGCTAACATATAAAAGTAGTCCCCCTTTTATTTGAATGAAAATGACAACTACTTCTGAACATATGTGACTTATGCATCTAACAACGTTTCTGGTGATAAGTTAGATGCTTAGGGAGTCTTGGACACTGGTTGTATTTGGTGGGGTTTCTGTGATTTACTTTCCTGGATGTAGGTGACTAATTTCTCCATTAGTCCTATTTTAGTCACCTAAATTCCATTGTGAATCTGACCATTGGTTCTAAAATTTACTTACTCTGAAATGGCAGCCCCCAGGTCTACAAAGACCTTTTGGATAACTGAAAAATCCTGTGTCCACTGAGGTAGCAACTAACACTAAAGGGCAGTGTGGATGTTTCAATATTCTTGCTATTATTAAAAATAACTATTTAACCCTGAAACAATGAACCCAAACTCTATTTGCTGTGAACTTAGTTGATATACATTTAGTTTTTTCCATTCAACTTTGAGTCTATGACAAATCACTGTGGTATCCAAGTGCCTAGGTCAGTAGTTATAGCATATATCCTTTTACAGCAGCATTCAGAAATAGTTCCTTGAGATCGTGACATCATAATGTAATATTGGGGCAAAGCATCAGTGTCCTCATTACACCTCCTGCAAGTATTTGAACCACTGATGAAACGAATGATAGTACCATCAGACTGAATCAGACAACTGTCAGATCTTGGTCAATTGGCTATAAATGCTAACAGTGTTTCTCCTAGCCAACCAGCCAATGAGATGGCTTTTCAGGCTATTGGTTCAGTCCTTCAAATATTCCAACTCAAGGTCAAGGGTCTTTCATCAACAAAATGTTCCATAATCAGTTCTATTGCATGGCTGACATAATCTGTCTTGAGGAGACCCACATAGTAAAGGATGTAGCTGGTCGCTTTCACTATCAATGGGTTAAATTTGATATGCTACACCTTTCATGCAAAATATGTGAGAGCCACCTATGTCTGGAGCAACATTTCTGAGGCAACCCACACACACTCTATCCACTAATCATTATGATGTCATAAAGCTTGGAAGCTTCAGTACTTCAAATGTCTAAAACCCACCAAGTGAAAATTAGGGGAACTTCCCTCTTCCATCTCCCCTCCCTCCCCCCCCCCAGCCATACATGTTGCTGACTTGAATAGCCACCACAGAGACTGGTGTTACTCACAGACAAATGAAGATGGTGATCTGTTACAAAATTGGACATCCAGCAATGACCTTGCCCTGATCCATGGTTCTAAACAGCATGGCACCTTCCACTCAGCAAGATGGGACCAAGATTACTCCCCTGACATATGTTGGGTTACATCAGTCAACAGCCACCCACAACCAGCATCCTGAATTGTTCTCAATAACTTTCCACACAGCCAACAACATCCACCACTCATTCACACTGGCCTGCAACTCCATATCATTAAATGTATAAGAAAACCCAGATGGAACTTCAAGAAAGTGAATTGGTTCCTATCCATGGAGATTGTTGAATGATCCATTGTTATCATCCCACGCAAAATATCCCAGTTGATGAAGCCTAAAAATGTTTCTGTGGCACCCTCTATAAAATGGCATGATCCTCTGTTCCCACAGAGGATTTTACCTCTTGTACATTCCTTGTTTGGATGGATACCATGCTGCTCTAAATGAATATGAAAAATCTGGCAATTCAGATATCATAGATCACCTCCTTGAATCACTCAATGCTGCTTATCAGAAATACTGGGAGGATTCAAATTCATGACTTAATTTCTGCCACTTCAGTCAGAGGAGCTGGGGCTTCATTAACCACCTGGGAGCATCTCAGAGTCCCCCAGCCCAAACTCAACCATCTGTGTCAGCCAATGTCTTTGCCAGCCATCTTCTGAAAGTGACAAGAGCCCTTTGTAACAAGGATTTTGAGTAAAGGATACATGAAGAATGGTGTCATTTCTGTCAAAATGTTCAAAACCAAGATCTTCCACCAACCTTTTCATAAATAGAACTCAACTCTGTGTTGTGCAAATTAAAATCTGGCACTGCAACTGCTATGACAACACGCACCCAGAGTTTCTGAAACATCTGTCTAAAGCTCGTAATTGGCTTCTACTCTCCTTCAACTGTATTATGAAGGACAAATTCCACCAGCATAGCACCAAGCAAGAATCATCGGCCTACCACATCTGGCAAAGACACACAATCAGCAGCAAGTTACCAATCAACCTCCCTTGTGGAACCAGGGCTGGGAGCTCTCTGCTGCCAGGGCGGGGGAACATTTTCCCTACTGAGGCTTCAGTGGTGGAGTTCACCCTGGCAGTAGGCAACTCCTGGGGAAAAGGAGCAATTTCCTGCCTGCTGCTGGTTGGCTGACTGGGAGCACATTTGCTCCTGGTCAGCCATCTACATGTGCTATACTGTGCAGTAATTACACCTGAGTAAATATGCTACTTGTATTTACAGGTAGCAAATTTACTCATGATTCAAGCAAATTACTGCATAGTAAGCATCTACATGTGTAGATATTCATGCTTACTGTGCAGTAATTTACTCCAATCTGGAGTAAAGCATCTCGTGTAGATGTGTCCTCCTTCTCTGTTGTGACAGTGCATATACCTGATAACAGAGAAGCAGGTGTCATAGTGGGATTAAATGATGTAGGATGCTAAACTAAACTCTCCACTCTTTCATAGCCTGCCATATATGCCAATTCTATGAATCAAGTCTGGAGGTGGAGGGACTGGACGTGTTCAAATCACTGGAACCGGAGGGACTCCACCCATGGGTAACGAAGGAATTAGTGAGTGTCATAGCTGAACCACTAGCAAGGATATATGAGCACTCATGGTGCTCAGGTCAGGTCCCAGAGGACTGGAAGAGGACCAATGTCATCCCAATCTTTAAGGGGAGGAAGGAGGATCCGGGGAACTATAGACCGGTCAGCCTTACCTCTATCCTAGGGAAAATCCTAGAAAAAATTATAAAGGAACACGTCTGTGGGAGCCCGCTGGCTAATGTGATGTGGAGGGGTAACCAACATGGGTTTATAGCAGGCAGGTCCTGCCTGACTAACCTAGTTTCTTTTTATGAGAAGGACACCAAATGTTTAGATACAGGAGTTGAGGTGGGTGTTATCTATCTGGACTTCAAAAAGGCCTTTGACACAGTATCCCATATCCTTATTAATAAACTGAGGAGATTTGCCTTGGATGATTATACAGTAGAATGGATAGCAAACTGGCTCAGGGGTCACACTCAGAGTGTGGTGGTGGATGGGTCAGTGTCAACCTGGAAAGATGTGTGCAGTGGAGTCCCTCAGGGCTCAGTTCTGGGGCTGGTGCTGTTCAACATCTTCATCAGTGATCTGGACAAGGCAGTGGGAAGCACCCTGGCCAAATTCACGGATGACACAAAAATATGGGGTGAAGCTAACACCCTGGAGAAGAGGAACCAGATCCAGGCTGACCTTAATAGGTTGGGGAAGTGGGTGGAGACCAACAGGATGCAATTCAATAAAGACACGTGCAAGGTGCTACATCTAGGGAGAAAAAACTGCCATCATACCTACAGGCTGGGGGTGACCTTCTCAGCACCACTGAGGCAGAAAGATATCTTGGAGTCACTTTTGACTCCAGGATGAACATGAGTCATTAATGTGATGAAGTAGTCGGCAGAGCCAATTGCACCTTGTCGTGTATCCATAGGGGCTTCACAAACAGGTCCAGGGAGGTGATTCTCTCTTTCTCTACGTGGCATTGGTCAGGCCACAGCTTTAGTACTGTGTCCAGTTCTGGACTCCGCAGTTCAAGCAGGATGCAGACAACTTGGACAGTGTCCAAAGAAGAGCCACCTGGCTGATTGGAGGCCTGCAGGGAAGGCTCTATGAGGAAAGGCTAAGGGGCCTTAACCTCTTTGGGCTCTCCAAGAGAAGGCTGAGAGGAGACCTTGTGGCAGTGTACAAATTCATAAGGGGAGAGCAACACGAAGTAGGCAATGATCTGTTTATCAGGGAGCTCCTGGAACAACAAGGAACAATGGCCACAAGCTATTGAAAAGTAGGTTTAGACTGGAGGGTTAGATCCTGTTAGGGTTGCCAGGATCTGTAATGGGCTTCCAAGGGAGGTGGTGCTTGCCCCATCCTTGGGGGTCTTCAAGAGGAGACTGGACAGGAACCTGGCTGGGATCATATGATCCCAGGTTTGGTGACCCTTTTCTTGCCTGCCAGGGGCAGGGGGGCAGGCTAGATGACCCACTGAGGTCCCTTCTGACCCTAGAATCTATGAATCTATAAGTCAGCATGTATTTTTCTTAATTAATCATTTGCTATGACTATCTTTTGCAGAATTGAAAACAATTAATTTTCCAATTTTCATTTCAGTATTGATTAACTTTTTTCATGTAGTGTAATCCCTGGTTGGGGCAGATTTTTCCGTTCCATCTTAATATAAAAAGATAGCTTCCTTCCTCTAATTCAACAAAAATTTAAAAAAAAATGCTTTCACAGTGTCCTCACAACCTATTGCCTACTTTTGCTTCGCTGTTTTTGCAAGTAAAAATTCCTACTGGAGAGTAAATATTTAATATTGTCCCATTTCTCGTCCTTTTTTTTTTTTGAAAGAAAGTGGTATAGGGGAAAAGTATAAGTTAAGATTTCACAAAGCTTTTAAAGTTGCTTCTGATGCCACTTGCTCATAGGTCAGAATTGCCAATCAGTCAGGGAAGGAGAGGATGGCCAGAGGTGGTTGTGGGGAACACAGTACTACCTCTGTAATATGAGGATTAAACTGTAATGAAGTAGATGAAGTGATAGAAAATATGATTGAAAATAGAAATTGAAATATGCACTTCTATTTACATACAAATAAGTACACACAAACAACATATGAAGTTCTTTGAAGAAGCTCTACATGATTGTTAGTTTTCTATCATTGCTAGTTCTTTAAAACAGACTGTCTAAATCATTCAGTTTATTCAGATGTAAAACTAGATGATGCTTTTATTCACCACTGTTAGACACCAAGTCTCCAAGGTTCTGTACTGTTTTCATACATGCCATAATGCACCTGTTCCATGTCTCTTGCAAAGAAGCATTGGGCCGTGACACACAGTTTAAACAATGATTTTTGTTTAACTGACATTTCACAGTCAACTGTTTGGCCAAAGGGCAAATCCAATCTTGCCTGGCCTCTCAAACAAACAATAACCTGTCATTTTTCCTTTTAACTAATAGTATGCAGTAGGCTACTTGGACCCAACATTTCAGTTCCCAGCAAGGAATCCATAAACTACTATATTCTTAAGCCGTTATCCCATTTTTTCTACCTGTCCTACTTGTTACTCCATTATAGCTCTGCTCTTGTCAGGGACTGTCCAAGTAGAAAAACAGACAGCTAATTGGTATATCATTCATTATTCAGAGTTGAGAAACACTGAGCAAACCTGCATGGGACTAATATTTGTCAAAATACCAGAAGTTAACCAAAGGGATCAAAGCCATAGATTGGCAAAATCTTAGACAGAGTCAATCTCATCAACATTTGTAACCAGTTGCCACCAACAGCACGAAGGGGAAAAGAGAGGAGAGATCAAAATAAACACAAGGCAACATCAAAGAAAAGCCATATAAAGAGGAGAGAATGAAATAAAAAATCCTCAATTCTGCTATGATCTCAATTCTGTATCACATTCCAAATAACCTAACCCACTGTCAGCTTTTTGATACTGACAGCTCTAATGGCTACCAATAGCTAAGGGGGTATACAGAAATGATTTGATATCACAGCTGTATAGTTCTGAGTGAAATACACTTATAAAAGACAAATTATATGTTTAAGGGGAATGTATATGGAACCACTAGATATTATATTATAGTGACCTTTTTATTTATTGAGCAGTGGGAAGCTTATCTGCCACAAGAGGAAGTGCAACTACTGTGGAAATACCTCCTTCTTCCAGACTGGGGGAGAGAAGAACTTCAGGAAGGAGCTCTGCATTAAGTAAACTACTTTTTAAAATATTTCTAGTTTATTAATATTTACATATTTACTAGGAGGGTCATTTCATATATATATTTAAGTGACCATCCAAAATCCATTATCAAACTCCTAACAACTTTGGCACCCCTTAGACTTGAATCCAGTCTGTTCACCTTTTCTCCACATTCCACGCGAGAATAATTTCTGCCATTGGGTTTGGCACAAAAATATCCTGTGGCTGAACAATCGGTGTGGTACTCCTACACTGCATTAAGTTTTAGTAAGAAGAAACACCAGTATGAGCATTTCACTCAAAAAGTTCAACATTTCACTATTAAAAATTTGGCCCAGGGGTTTTTGGTGGGAGGAGTGGAAGATGCCTCATCAGAATTTGTCATCGAGAATTGGAGACTGATTATCAGATTTCAGTTGTGCTACTGGAACATGTCAGACACAAAGTGGATGATATGTTTATTGAAGTACTTGGATCCAGGTGTGGGTATGTAAAAGGACTTGTGCCCAGTGACACTGCAGCATCTTTTAATGGACATGAGTCCTGCCTCCTCCAATCCACCTGGGGTGCCTGTCCTTGTTACTCACCTATCATGCCTTGATGTTGTTTGAAAAGAAAATGTTGGGAGGCTGTCCTGGGGACCCAGAAGGATTCCAGTTCACTGTTAGTCTGTCTTTGTTCAATCTGTCATGGCCCTGTTGGTTCATTGGTGGCCCCAGACACTAGATGCTTTAAGGGCTATGTTCATGGCCCCTACTGTTATGCCCATGTCTCACAGATCTTACCAGTTATCACTTCAGTGGGTCAATTCACCATCAAGACACTGTTTGTTCCCTTGGGCTTCCAAGCCTTTGTCAGAGCTTTGGCCTTGCCAGCTTTGGCCCTTTTCTCTAGCTGGGCCCCCTAGCTCAAGGTCCACTGCTCTGGGCCCCAGCCTAACTTCTCCTGCTCTCACCCTCCTCAGACTCTTGTCTCTTGCTCTCACACTTTTCAGGCTCCTGTCTCTGGTTCTTTCCCTTCTTGGGCTCTGGCCCTGACCCTTTGACTTTCTTAACTTCCACCTGCCTGTCTTATTCCCAGACCCTGGTAGGGCTCAAAACCTACCATGCCCTTGGGCACTCCTGTGGCTCGCAATCCTGCCCCACCAGGGCTCAGTAGTATGCCTCTCCGACATCCCTTTGGCCTCCTCTTCACCCCTTTTAGCCACATCAAGTCAACCAGTATAACTGGAAACTAAAAGGCAAGCTACCAACTTTCACAAAATTTCCCCAACTCTAGGTAAACATTTAAACCAGAACAAAAGGCAAGCTACTGGGTAAATAAATATTTGAGCAGCTTTCATCCCATAGGCTCTCCCGTAGATTCATAGATGTTAGGGTCAGAAGGGACCTCAATAGATCATTAAGTCCAACCCCCTGCATAGGCAGGAAAGAGTTCTGGGTTCAGATGACCCCAGCTAGATGCTTAACTAACCTCCTCTTAAAGACCCCCCGGG
>NW_005841841.1:5933248-5940142 GCF_000455745.1 Alligator sinensis | reverse complement strand
GCCCGATAGAGGGGAAGTATCACCTCTTTGGATCTATTCGTCATGCATCTGCTGATGCACGATAAAGTGCCATTGGCTTTTTTGATGGCTTCGTCACACTGCCGACTCATGTTCATCTTGGAGTCCACTAGGACTCCAAGATCCCTTTCCACTTCCGTGCCACCCAGCAGGTCATTCCCTAGGCTGTAGGTGTGCTGGACATTTTTCCTCCCTAGGTGCAGCACTTTGCATTTCTCCTTGTTGAACTGCATTCTGTTGTTTTCTGCCCACTTGTCCAACCTGTCCAGGTCTGCTTGCAGCTGTTCCCTGCCCTCCGGCATGTCCACTTCTCCCCATAGCTTTGTGTCATCCGCAAACTTGGACAGAGTACACTTCACTCCCTCGTCCAAGTTGCTGATGAAGACATTAAAGCGTATCGGTCCAAGGACTGAGCCCTGCGGGACCCCACTGCCCACACCCTTCCAGGTCAAAACCGACCCATCCACCACGACTCTCTGGGTGTGACCCTCTAGCCAATTTGCCACCCACCGGACTGTGTAGTCATCCAAGTCACAGCCTCTTAACTTGTTCACCAGTATGGGGTGGGATACCGTATCGAAGGCCTTCCTGAAGTCTAAGTATACGACATCCAACCCTCCTCCTGTGTCCAGGCGTTTTGTAACCTGGTCATAAAAAGAGACTAGATTAGTCAGGCACAATCTGCCTGCTACGAACCCATGCTGGTTTCCCCTCAGCATAATTTGTCCTGCCGGGCTCTTGCATATGTGAGCCTTGATGATTTTTTCAAAGAATTTGCCAAGGTTGGAGGTGAGACTGACTGGCCTATAGTTGCCATATCTGCCTAAAGAGCACTCCAGTGTCTGCCATAGTTCTCGTAGAGCTTCTCTCTTCAGAAAGCTTAGCTTCCTGCCCCAGTCCCTGTCCCTCCAAGATATTTGGCTTATCTATCCACCAGGGTGCGGCCCTATCAAAGTCAGATGGCTCACTAGCCCAGACAGCTGTTCCTTTTTTAGTCTAATGGGCAGCCTATTCTTCCCCATTGCAACTTAGGTCTTAGGACTGCATGCAGTCCTTCACCTCAGCTGCCTGTCTGCTTACACAGTAAGATAGCCCACTGTGTTTTCCCCCTTTTTAATAACAGGAGCCTTAGGCTCCCTGTTACAGGGTAGAATCTTCACAAGAAAATAGTAATGCATTCATGGACACTTTATTAAGAAAAAAAAGAATGCATTCATAGATACTTTATTGGAACCCACATGAGCTGGTGAAAATGAATTAACTACCTTTGCTTCACTTTGTAAACCAGAAGGAAACTTTTGTTGGTTTTTTTTAAAATCCCCCTCTTCAATGGATTTTTCTCAGTGTTTCACATGTCTAATTTCTATACCTGCAAATTGGAATCCTCTGCCTCCATTGCACATTTGGGACTTACATGCCTGGTTAACATTGGGAGGCAAAGAGTATTCTTAACAGTAAATCAGATGCTTCCCCATGGATCATTCCAAACATACTATGGAAAATTCTGTAGGGGCCTATTACTGAACTACAGAATATATTAAGAATACATACTCTGTGTCCAATAACTGCTCCTAAAGTCCCCTGACTGTAATTACAGAAAGGTCTGGATATGGCAAGGACTGAAAATTAGGTGCTTCACTCCAGAAGGGTAATCCAAATTATATAAAGGCACCCCTTTATACATAAAGAAAATGGTGACAAACAGGTGTTTTAAAATGATGATTCAGAGTACTTGGAGGCAACTAGGGCTAGGGAATAGGAATCCTTCAGCAGAGGAAAATATTTGAACTTCTACCCCCTTCAAAGCTTGGAATCTGACTCAAAGCTGTGTATTAGGCACCTCCATTCCCTGAGATTCACAATACCAAATCCTTCTTTTGAAGGTAGGCACATAAGTGGAGAAGAGGGAAATGTGTCCACAAATGTGAATCATAACATAGTGGAGGGGTTGGCAACATTTTGACCCCTCCCCCCGGCCAGAGCTTGTGACTCAGCTCCCTCTCATGGGCTGCAGACTCCCTCCAAATCAGAGCCTGATGTCTGAAAAGGGGAAACCTAGTTCTGACCCCTATTCCCCAGGTCATTTATTTTATTTATACCATGACTAGAAATTTATAGACAGTCCTAGGAGTGCAAGAAAATATCCTAATTGTGGGAGTTTTGGTCATACTAAGCCATAATTATACCAAGCTATAGTTAAGCTAAGGCACCACAAAGGACCTTGGGAGTAGTAGGCTTTCTGACCACTGGATGAAAAGATGCAGTGAGCAAAACCACTGATTCAAAGTAAGAAACAATAGCTGAACAAACCAAGTAGTAAAAAGTTAGAACTTGCTAGTAAAGATAATAAGAAATGTGCTGTACTCAGTAGGGAGTAAGCTGGATAAGTCTAAAATCAGCAGGGTGTGAGTCCTAGATGCCTGAACTTAGCAGTAGGGAGCTGCAGTTGGCAAGGAACAAGCTGCAGGTGTCTGTAGCTGGCAGAGAGACAAATAAAAAGGAATATCTCAACAAAGAGAGAAATAAGAATAGTAACGGGGTTGGGGCATCTAACTTATAAATACAGGGGTTGTAAGACTCTACCTCCTGTAGAAATTTAGAGGGTGTCAGTTGCATATAATGCATTACTAACCATAGTCTGGACAGTTGTATGGAGCTGGACGGATTGATATGCAGACCCACTCTGTATATCAACCTTTCTAACAGACAATAAACCTTTCTCCACTGAACAAAAATTTGAGTAATTTTGTCTGCTTTGCACCTGAGCTTCAGGAGGCTGGCTGCAGGCAGTGGCCTCTTAGAGCACACAGACCCCAGCAGCCTGAACACCAAGAGTGACAGCAGAGGAGGCCAGCTGGAAACACTCCTCAGAACAACACTAGCTATTAACTACCCTAACAAAATTCCTTCCCTATTCTCCTTCTGACCCAATGACTCTCATTTCTTTCTGCCTAATACTTAGAAGGGGCCCCTTATACAACATATTCTATATGTTCTGGCTTAGGCACCAGAACAAAGCTAATCAAGATTTTTGGAACTTAGATATCTAAATTCCACCTTTTTTTTCCTTTAGGTGCCTACTAAACCAATCTGATCTGGCCCAAAATGACAAAGGTATTTAGTGAATAAAATGCTTAAGTAAAATACTAAAATTGAGACACAATACAGCTTAAAAAACAACAACATAAATGGGAAAGAATGCAAATCAGGTAGGGCCCAACATTACTCAACTTTCCCTTTGTGGCTGGCAAATAAATGACTTCTAGTTTAACAATAACAAGGACCATCACAGTCTATTCTATCTGTTTCCAATTTCCTGTAAGAGATAAGCTTAGTGAAAAAAACGTAAGCATTTTAAATACAGAACCAAGGATATGAAAAACATGATTATTAATCTAGGCCTCACATATGCCCTAAATTAAAAGCATGCCTGAAATAATCTTCATTCTACAGTGGAATGAACTCCCTAGTCAGCCACACAACAAAAGGTGAGTGACCTTATACTGAATTTTAGTTTGAAAGTTTCCGCAAGATTAGAATGAAATGGTTGTAAGCACCTTCCCAACATCCCCTCCCTTCCCTGCCCTCCTCAAACTGTTAGGATACATTCTGTAACACAAAAAATTATGGGATACATCATAGCCATAGATGTGAACAAGTTTCCTGATACGTGCAATTTAGTGGTGTACAAGACAACATAATCTAATGTAGTATTGATAACTGATGAGTCACCGGGAGGACACAGTGTGCTGATACAAACTGTTGAGATGCATTCCAGTCAATCAAAACTTTATATAATTTCCACACTGTAGTTTTAGTTTTAATTACATTAAAAACCTTTAATGACCTCTATAAAGGCGTTATGAACGTAGCAGGTATGTAGCTGAGGCAGCAAAGTCACCCACTGGCAGCCACCTAGGTCCCACCTTGCTCTCCCCTTCTGGCCTCTCAGAGTCTCACCCTCTTGTCTCACCTGCCATGCCTTGATGTTATGATTAGACAGGGAGGCTACCCCTAAAGGTCAGGGGGATTTTGCTTTTGGTTTTAGGCTCTTGTCTGCATTGAACCCCCCTGGCCTTGGTCCACTTTACACTGGTTAGGCCCCTTCACCCACTGTCTCAGGACTACAGGCTCCCAGGCCCCAATTCCAGCCACCCCGTCATGGGCTATGGGCCCCTTGGCCCCTGGTCTCAGCCTTGCAGGCTCTGGGATTGTGCCCCCAGACTTTCCTATTCAGCATCATAGTCCTTTTGTTAACAAAGGGTGTAGGACCTGGGGTGCCTTTGGTACCCTTCTCAGCATCCTCCTCTGCTTCTACAGCCACAACCTGTCCCTCCAGTATTAAAAAATAAACAAAAAAAATGAGCATCTGCTCTCAAACAAAAGGGTCTCCATCCTGGATTAACATCATACCTTTGCAACAAGCTACAATAGCAGGCCTCAAAATACTGATCTGCAGCTTCCCTGCAGTCTGGGGTCCTTCCTCCTTGTCCAGTCAGCCCCCTCTCCTCCCCAGAGCTCTGCTTCTTGTAGTGTGCAGAGGAAGACTTCTCCCTCCTTGCCTCAAACCCTGGGCTTATGCATCTTTCTGGGTCACCTGATCCACTACTTCCACCCCAGGTCTGTCAATTACTGGCCACACTGTGCTGGCTGCACCTGGGGAAGGTGGCTGTTTTATCCAAGGACCCTCTGCCAGTATCAGTTTGTTCAATAGGCTGGAGCCAGCCAGCTGATCCCTGGCTCCTTCTCTCTTTCAGGATGGGGTAGCCCCCCCTTACAAACCTTATATACTTGATCTATTGTAACAGCATAGATAAAGGCACTACTAAAATTTCCCAGAAGACCCTGAGAAATGCTCCAAAGAACCAATTAGGGAGGGGCACACGGAGTGGTGGTAGCACAGGGTGGTGGGTGGCAGCGGCAGTGAGCTTTCCCTGTTGTGTGCAAGCTTCCCCTCCCGCCACGTCTGGCCAGCTGGCTGTTAATTCAGTTAATAGTGTATTCCAGCTACTTAAATGATGGTTAACACAGCTTTTACTGCACTATCTTTATTACTTACTCTTTTCCTTCTTATTAGATAAATTACTCATACTACACTAATAAAGTCTATGTGAGTTGTTTAAACAGTCTTCTCTTGGAAAAATGAATTGGCAAAGAGGGAAATTCTTCAGGGTTCAATTGGCTTACTAGCACATAATCAGTAATTCCCTTCTTAAGTAAAAAGTGAGTTATGGTCACTCAGTTGATAAAGCAGCAACCCTAGGTAACTAGGACCAGTAGGACTTGTGAAAGAGAAGGAAGAATATCTTTGCCCCTCATACCCATTTGAGCCAAAACAATCAGTGTTTTGCAGACTTGGACCAAATTGCTGTGTTCTGTTGGTCTCCTGTGGCCAACGCACGGGTACTCTGGGCTACTCACTCACAAGAAGTCTCCTTTAATTCATCTACCATGTCTCAAAAATTTACCATGATCTCAAAAAAAGGAATTAAGAAAAAAGAGGTTCCTGTGATGGTACAGACTACTGTGAGGGTGTTCCCAATCAATGGTGTTTCTTGGGGTTCTGCCTTCTCTACACTCCTCTCACCACCAACTGAGTCTTGCTGGCTCCAGTTGTTATATGTCTCAGAAAGATACAGCAAGTCTTTCTTTGCCTTTAGTTTCCTCTTATCCCCTTTTTTAAAGCTAGGGATGATACTATAAATTGATCTGGTGACAACTTGACAGCTCGGTCCAGCACAGACATATACTGATCCAGAATTACCCATATCAATTAATTTACAGGCCCAATATATAGATGTATCAATACATAAATAAGTAAAAATAAATAATGATATAAAAAATTAAATAATGATTAATTCATCATGTTTATTTTCACTCATATCAATTTTAGAAACAATTCAGTAAAAGGGTTCACCCCACATTACATGTGCACGTAGCTCAGGGTTATCCCACCTTCTGAGTCCTCCATCAGTTGTGTTCTTAGTTTCCTACAGGGAGTGTGACTCACCCTCAAAGCCAGGACTCCTTCTCAATAATTTATGACTCACTGTGCCTGCTTGTAGAGCATTTGTCCACTGAGCTTTGGCCAGAGGGTTCATAGTTTCATAGTTGGTAGGGTCGGAAGGGACCTGAGCAGATCATCAAGTCTGACCCCCTGCCACGGCAGGAAAAAGTACTGTGGTCAAACGACCCCAGCAAGGTGTTCATCTAACCTCCTATTAAAGACCCCCAGGGTAGGAGCCAGCACCACTTCACTTGGAAGTTGGTTCTAGGTCCTAGCAACCCTGACTGTGAAGTAACGCTTCCTGATGTCTAGTAGTGCTCAGGGGAACATGGACTCAGCCAATGCCTGCTAGTCCCCTCTGACTAGTTTGTAACAGGACACTAGATCCCCCCTCAGCCTTCTCTTGTGGAGGCTGAACAGGTTCAGGTCCCTTAGCCTCTCCTTGTAGGGCCTGCCCTGCTGCCCCCTCATCATGCGGGTGGCCCTCCTCTGGACCCTTGCAATGCTGTCCACATCCCTCCTGAAATGCGGTGCCCAGAACTGGACACAGTACTCCAACTGTGGCCTGACCAGTGCCACATAGAGGGGAAGATTCACCTCCTTTCACCTGCTTGAGATGCATCTGAGGATACATGACAAGGTACGGTTGGCCTTCCTGACTGCATCTCCACACTGTCAGCCCATGTTCATTTTGGCATCAATAATGATTCCAAGATCCTTTTCTGCCTCTGCATTGACAAGAAGGGAGTTCCCCAGCCTGTAGGTATACTGCTGGTTCTTCCTCCCCAGGTGCGGCACCTTGCACTTGTCAGTGTTGAAACCCATCCTGTTCTCATCTGCCCACCCCTGTAACCTGTCTAGGTTCAATT
>NW_005841841.1:5915888-5933001 GCF_000455745.1 Alligator sinensis | reverse complement strand
AGTGTCGAAGGCCTTCCTGAAGTCCAGAAAGACTACGTCCACTGCTACCCCTGCATCTAAGGATTTTGTGATCTGGTCATAGAAGGCCACCAGGTTGGTCTGGCAGGACCTGCCTCTAATGAACCCATGTTGGTTGCTCCTAAGCATAATCTCCCCTGCTGGCCCCTAATGGATATGCACCAGGATAATTCTCTCAAAAAGCTTACCCAGGATCGAGGTAAGACTAACTGGCCTATAGTTTCCTGGGTCCTCCTTCCTCCCTTTTTTGAAAATGGGAACCAGATTGGCCCTTTTCCAGTCTTCTGGCACCACACCAGAGCACCACTTCTCTGATGTCTTATCCCATCTTCAGGTATCAGGGTGAGTGTGCCCATACAGACTTTACAGCTCCATAGCCCTGCACAATCTGGATGTTGGAGACCCGTCCAGGTCACAGGGTTGTTGGTGGATGGTTCATTTTTGACCTGGAGGGATGTGGACAGTGGGGTCCCCCAGGGCTCAGTCCTCGGGCCCGCACTGTTCAACATCTTCATCAGCGACTTGGACGGGGCGGTAAAAAGCACCTGTTCAAATTCACAGACAACACTAAGATGTGGGGAGAAGTGGGCATGCTAGAAGGGAGGAATAGGCTGCAATTGAACCTAGACAGGTTATAGGGGTGGGCGGATGAGAACAGGATGGGTTTCAACACTGACAAGTGCAAGGTGCTGCACCTGGGGAGGAAGAACCAGCAGCAGACCTACAGGCTGGGGAACTCCCTTCTTGTCAGTGCAGAGGCAGAAAAGGATCTTGCAATCATTATTAATGCCAAAATAAGCATGGGCCAACAGTGTGGGGACGCAGTCAGGAAGGCCAACTGCACCTTGTCATTCATCCACAGATGCATCTCAAGCAGGTCCAAGGAGGTGATCCTCCCCCTCTATGCAGCACTGGTCAGGCCGCAGCTGGAGTACTGTGTCCAGTTCTGGGCGCCGCACTTCAGGAGGGACGTGGACAGCATTGAGAGGGTCCAGAGGAGGGCCGCCCACATGATCAGGGGGCAGCAGGGCAGACCCTACGAGGAGAGTCTAAGGGACCTGAACCTGTTCAGCCTCCACAAGAGAAGGCTGAGGGGGGATCTAGTGGCCATTTACAAACTAGTCAGGGGGGACCAACAGGCATTGGCTGAGTCCGTGTTCCCACGAGCACTACCAGGAGTGACTAGAAATAATGGTCACAAGCCGGCAGAGTATAGATTCAGGCTAGATATCAGGAGGCGTTACTTCACTGCCAGGGCAGCTAGGATCTGGAACCAACTTCCAAGAGAAGTGGTGCTGGCTCCTGCCCTGGGGGTCTTTAAGAGGAGGTTGGATGAACACCTTTCCAGGGTTGTTTGACACCAGTACTTTTTCCTGCCATGGCAAGGGGTCAGAAATGATGATCTGCTCAGGTCCCTTCTGACCCTACCAACTATGAAACTATGAAACTATGAACAAGTTGGATGAATCAATCTGGCTCGCTTACCCTGATTTCATCAGGAACGGTTGATGCAGGTATGCTGCTCTCTTCCCCCCAATGACTGGCTTCCCAGATCTTTTAAACTCCAGTGATGGTTTAAACTCCAGCACAGGTTTTTTACATCACCGCCCACCCAACACTTAAGCCACGGCGTGCACGCACTTACAAACCGCAGTTTTGGCACTACGTGATACTTTATCTTCGCCAGGTCTACCTGTGGGTAAGGACTGACCCATTCTTTCCCTCTGCCGGACAAAACCAGCCAGTAGTCAGCACCTCAGCCAAGCTGCTGAGCTCCATGCTGCTACAGGAGATAACAGCACACATTGTCGCTCGGTGACACCCTGCTTTCTACTGCTATTGTTGTGTGTCACCCTCAGGACATACGTGTATGTCCCATAAGGTACAGATAAAAGCTGTATCACCATCAAGCTAGTAGGACAATATCTATCACCTTTCAATTTTTTCCATTCAGCAGCACCTCCTGCACCCCAATCAAGCCAACCAAACCATTTTGTGGGGATCCAAATCCAACAATTCACTGAAGTTTTAGGGAGTAGAGTATTATTTTAGATGGGGTGCAGTAGTCAAGTGGTTCAGGTACCCTTTATAGGTCCAGAAACATGAATTCAAGCCCTACTTGTACCAAAGTTGACTCGCTTGTTATTTGGGCTGGGGAAGTCAAGGTGACTGGATATGATGTGAGCCCAGCACTCTCTTGAGAGTCATTGGCTACAGAAGCTGATGTGTTTTAACCATGTTAGTCCTATGAACTGTTAGGCTCATGAGGACTTGAGAGTGTTATTTTATGGGTTTTAGACCAACATTTTTTTCAGAAACACTATTTGTAGACTATAGAAGTTTGGACTCCTGACATTTTTCACAGCTGTACTGCTGATGTTCATTTTGGTCAACAGGCAATTGAGAGAGCCAAGCAGGTAAAGCAGCTTTAGGGAGCAAAATTGCTTTACATTTCCCCGTGAATATATGGGAGGCCCCTCTAAAAACAGATATTTTCAAAGAAAAAAATAAGTTGGTCCAATCACCCAAGTCCCAACATTCAGAACTCTACAATAATAGAATGACCCATTTAATTTGTCCTTTATGACCATAATTGTAAATACCTAATAAATTAAATCACTTTGGGAGCAAAAAGATTCAGCAAAATGGTAATTGTGTTAGGCAGGAATTTAGTCTTATGTGCTTTTAAAATGGCTTATGCAAAATAATTACCTCCACACAACTAGAAAATTATCATTACTTCTTGGCACAAGACACAATTATCACATATACAAACTGCCTGTTTTGAAAGTGGAGCAGAAGCTGGGACTATGTATATCACAATATGTAATTTCAGCACTACTGTTGGTTCAGCAATCTTCATGATTAATACACTGGACATTTGTACCATCAATTTTATTTTTAAATAACAGTTTTCATTGTCTGACCTGTTTGAGTCAACACATGCAATTAATTTTATGAAATCACTGGAAAAAAAGATAGATATATAGATATAGATATATAGGAGAATAATAAACCTTCAATAAAACAATCCTCCTCTACATTCTTAGCAAAAAATTAAAGGAGGAAAAGATGGCAAATTGACTGTGACTTGCTAAAACCATGTGCCCTACACTCTCTTGCTTGCAATACTTCTATATTATATTAGCCACCCAGTTTATCAGGCCTGCTTTACTTTTTAAGCCTAATGGATTCAAGTGTTTCCCATCAGTATGTTCAACCACTATGTGGGGGAGAGGGATTCCTCGCCTCTCCTTTAATTTCTTCTCTTTGTGTTTGGATGTTTAGTTTTCAATTTTGTCCAAATTATACTATAGGAAACCTTATGCTATCATCATGTTATGAACATGGTTTCATTAGGACTCAGTAGTTAAGTCTACACAATAAGCTTACAATGCTTTGGCAATGGCACCCTTAAACATGCCATGGCACTCCAAGCAAGCTACCTCCTTTTCAAATTAGAGGCAGTGTCTGCATGACACCACAGGAAACCTAGTTAGCTTTGATGCACACAACATTGCTAATTAGCCAATATGAAGCATCACACAGATGTGGTTACACTGTTTCCCATTTAGGAGACACTGGGCATGTGTACACGAGATGCTAAATGTGCAGTAAATTAATTCTACTACACATTAGCATGTCACAGCAAAAGTGGTACGAATAAGCTAATGCAGAGTAGAATAAGTCTATTGTGTATTACTGTCACTAAAAGACCATGCACTGGTGCTACTGCACAGTAGCACTGGTTACTGTTCATTAAGTTATTACCTGTTATTACAGGTACTAAACTCAATGTGCCTTAACAATGGCACAATAAGCATGGGTGCATCTACGCATTAATGAATGTGCCTTTGCTACTGAACATTAAATTTAGTACCCCTAATATGAAGTACTAAATAAAGGTGCAGTAGTTGCACTAATGCACAGTAGTAAAGGAGAACGTGGCAGTGGTGACTTGAGCAGTGCAGCAATCTTGGCAAGTTTACCTCATAGACCTAACTATATGTGACATATATCAATAGATGCAGAAATTTGGGGTGACTAATAGGGCTGTGTGAAACAGCAGCATTCTGTTTTGACCTGTGTTTTGATGTTTCAACAGAACAGCATTTAATTTCAAATTGTGTTTCAATTTGAAGCAGCTGTTCCGTTCTGTGCTGCCGAAACAGGGTCGGAATAGCAAAACTGTTTTGACGTTTCACCCATAAGATATAATGGGGAAGGACAAAACAGCTTATAACTTTGTCATTTATAGCTTGATTTGGATGAAATTTGAAGAAATGGTAGCCCTTTCTGAGGGCATGAAGTCTACCAAGTGTCAAGAAGATAGGTGCAGGGGGATTGGGGAAACTGCACCCTAGATTTTTGAAAGCAAAGCTTGTGTCACGTGTACGTTTTAAGCCATAGTGGGGTCAAAACTGCAGGCTTGCTAGACCCTGCAGAGGCCACAAAGCCTGCCAAGTTTCAAGGAGATAGGTGCAGGGGGTTGGGGGAAACTGTACCTCAAGCTGCAGACAAGCAAACTCGTGACATGGGTGACAGTGTGTGTGTTAAGGCACAGCAGGGTGAAAGCTGCAGGCCTGCTAGCCCCTGATGAGGCCACAAAGCCTGCAAGCAGTCAAGGAGATAAGTGCAGGGGTTCTGGGTTCTGGGGACCTGCGCCTCTAGTTGCTGACAGTCCCACAAGCACCCATGACATGAGTTTTACCTGTGTCTGTCTTGGGGCATGGGGGAGGAAACTACTGCAGTCCTGGCTGCTAGGCCATGCTGTGGCCACAAAGCCTGCCAGCTGTTAAGGAGATAAGTGAAGAGGGATTCTGGGGCCCTGCACCCCTAGCTGCTGACATGACATGGGTGTTTGTGCAACTGACTGTGTCTGTCTTGGGGCAGAAGCAGTTTCCGGCTCTGTATTGATTCTTTCCTCTCCTTAGTCTGTGGTTTCATAGGTGTTAATCCTTGCTCATTAACTCCTTATCCTAGCTAGCTACTGTGTATTGAGCTGGTCCCTGAGTGAATCATGATTGATTGTGTAACACAGCAGCTAGCTAGGATAAGGAGATAATCAGGCCCTGGTTCATTGAGTGTATTCAAAATAATGACAGTGGTTTTTTTAGACCCAGGATCAATGGGTATCTTCTGCAGAACATGGAACAACAGGGTAATGTTCACTGGTATTGACTAGGCCTGTGCAAAGTGGCTAGTATTCACTTCAGATTTGGATTTGGCTGATTCAGGGGACAGTGATTCGAATCACTGTCCCGAATTGATACACCCAAATCTTATTCAGGGATTTGGATGCACTTTGAAAAGAAACCCCAGCCATGGATGGGGCTGGGACAGTGGTGAGGGGGTCGGGGGGCTCATGCAGAGCCCCCCCATGCAGTGCAGGGAGCAGCAGGGGTCACCCCCCGCCCCCCCACCGGGCAGCACCCAGTGCATTGGGACTTTTTTTAAAAGCACCAGGAGCTGGGGCAAGTGGGGCAGCCATGGTGGGGGGAGCTGGGGGAGTAGGCAGGGGATGGGGCCTGGCAGGGCTCCCCCATGGTCCTCTCCCCCCTCCTCCAGCCCCTCCTTCCCCGCCCCCTGCTTACCAGTTTTGAGTCCAGCTCCAGCTCTCTGCTGTAGCCACCAAGGACTGTCCTAATCATTGAAGCTCTCTGAATCTTTTCCAAACATTCGGAGAGCTTTAAATTGATTCAGACCTTTTTATTGGTTCCCTGATTCAATTAAAATTTGGAGATTCGGCCACTGAATCGGGCCAAATCTGCTCTAAATCAAATCAGCACCCAAAGCTTTGCACAGCCCTAGTATTGGCTAGGTAAACAGGAAGCTGTTGCTTCTTTTTTTTTTTTTATCTACATCTGCTTTCATCTTTTTAGTTTTTATTGTCCCCTCCACACCCCTTATCATTTTTATCTGTTCAGTTGTCCTGCTATGTTCTCAAACCTATATTTACATGCTAGCTTAATTTTTAACATGTGAATGGTCCTTGCTGTGGGAATACATACATGCTTGAAGATTGTGTGTGTGTGTGTGTGTGTGTGTGTGTGTGTGTGTGTGTGTGTGTGTGTGTGTGTACCTGAGCCTTTCCAAAATCAGGGATTCAGATTGTAAACTCCCTTGATCAAGGACTTAACTTATCTATACTGACACCCAGAACAATGGAAGCCTATATTACAGTTTTTTGTAAAGATGACAAAAATACATAATAGTAGAATACGTAACAGAAAAATAGACAACCTATAACTGAGAAAAAAAATCAAGAGAAAAAGGTACAGAAGATTATGTTTGTCAATTATGACTGAAGTGAACTAACAACATTCTCCTCCTTACAGTGGGAAATGGCATAACAGATGAGCAGCTGTGAAAAAATAACAAACTTAACTTACTGTACACTTCACGGGTGCTTGCTGCAGGTGTGTGTGGGGTTTTTTTTAATGATATCCTAACTGTTCTTACTTTTTCTTTAGCGTTTATATAATTAGTATTGTGTTCTAATCTATTTTTAATGTGCAACTTACCCATTACTGCCAACTGTCCCTTGAATGAAATCTTGCTTCTTAGTAAGTATTTTTATATAAATATTTTATAACCCAACTAAATAAAAAATAACCATATAACTACTTCAGGTTAAATTACTGAAAAAGTGAAAACAGTTTCATTATACATTTGTATGTACTTATTTCCAGCACTTTGCAAAGAAATCTCATTGAGGCAGTCTCATTTTTCCACCAGTTTGTACAAAACGACAAGACAATAAGTGTTCATTTTCAACCTGAATAGGAATGAAACATAAATGTGCTCCTGATACAGGGCACCTTTGCTATAATTGAAATTTTGGAGTAATAGCTGCAGACCTATTGAAACATGGTATAAACACCAGCTTGCTATAACATGCAAATGTTGTGGTTCCCCAGAGTCTTTTATAAGTCAGAGTATTCTATGCTAACAGGAAAACAGAGGGTCATTATTTCCAGTATGAGAGAAATTAACACAATATTAAAATTAAAAAAAAGAATCCATGCTAGCTAATTACATTCTCAATGGTGCTAGAAAAAAAAATAACCTGAATAAAATTAAAAAAATAAAAGTTGTCTTTTGTGACCAAAGAGAATGTGTGACACTATGGAAAAAGTTAGTCAGCATTCTGTCCGTGTTGTGCATCAGTGATTGGTATAAAACATTTTTTTAAAGATATGGGACACTTATCTGAAATCTTTCTTCATGCAAGAGAAAAGAAGAAAATAATGAAAGACAATGGAAAATATGCAACCTGTTTGGGGGATATGTCCGTGAGGATTCAGTCCCCCCTTCATTCATCATTGTGGTTGAGAGGTCCAAATAAAATTATTTCCAGAAAATTAATAAGAGAATAGGGACTCATAAAAAGGATCCGTTACAAGATAGATGCAAGGCTTGGAAACACAAGCAGCCAAACTGTAATCAGCATTAAAAAAAACAAATAAAAAAAGACAATTGCTTCAAATAACAATTAGCCCCAAATGGGACAATGTTGCCACTGCTGGATGTGATCTTTTTTTTTGTTTATCACCAGAATCAAAATCCCATGACTGATATGTTTAATCAGTTTTGCTACAGTAGGTATATGACTCAAGGGTCTATGTACTTCATTGCATAAAGATAATCCATATGAAAAATGTTGATTAAATGGACACATGATGATTTAGAATGGATATTTGGTTATGGAGTATACAACAAGAGCATCACATCCCTAAGAAGCCATGAGAGAAACTACGTCAATTAAACCGCTCATTCAGGGAAGTGTCACCTTTATCTTGTAACACAGAACTGTAACATGAGCAAGATGGAATGCTGTAAAAAGCAGAAAAAAAATAGTTTTAGACCCATTTGTAAAATAGCGTGTCAATAAAAATTATTATGAGCTCAACATCTTTAAGAGTAGTCCTACAACTCTGGAAGGGGATCTCAACTGCATAGTTTGTTCCTATCATATGGTCTTGGAACGCTAGATGCCAACACTGGAATTAAAAATAACTTATCTCTACTATCCGTTAAATTAATTAACATATTGTTTCCTCTTTAGTAGTGATTTAGAAAAAAAATATTATGGAGACATAGATGGGTCTCTGCTTTGGCAGACAAGATCTGTGTTACTTCATGAACTGTCCCATATAGAGCAGTATACAAACTGATTATGTCCTAATAAGGTATTAGCATAAGCACCATACTTCTTTTCCAGCCTCAAGCATGGCATTTTTTACATGAATCCAAAAATATTGGAGGTTTGTTCATATCAGCACTTTGTCAACTCCAGGGAAGTGCTTACTCAGGACCGCTAAGGCCTGTCTGGTCTCTGAGAGTGTTCCCCAAAGCCAGGCCATGCATAGCTCCTGGATCAGGATGCTTTCCACTTTGAGACCCATCCTTTCTGTCTCTCACCTTCCCTGGTACTCCATATTCCTCACTCAAACAGCCAGCATCCAGTTCTACTGATGAAAGAGGGACTTTGCCTCTTGTTGGGGAGAACAAGAACAACTCAAAGTTCCAAGCAGCAAAGCAAAGTAAAGGCATTTATTTGGGCAAAGGCCACCCAAACAGAGGTTCTCAGCCCCCCTTCAAAGGGTGAAGCCATTCCTCAGTTCCTAGTCCAGCCTCAAAGCCCAAAGTACCCCCAAAGGTGCTCATCAGTGCCCTTTACAGTCTCTTCATCTTCCCAAAGCTCCCAAGCTGGCCATTGACTCTCCACACTCTCTTTGCAAGTAGATGACAAGATGACAGTGATGTACCTTGGGTCTCTGGTGCCCAAGGTCCAATGTTTGCATCTGGGGAGGCATGTGCCCCCCATGCCTCACTGAAGCATCGCTTATGGCATTGCCTGTCTCCACACACCCCATGCCCCACACACACGTCCCTCTTTCCTACACACCCACCCCCTGTCGACACCCCCCCTCTTCCCCACCCACTGATGTGCTGAGGCCTGTGGGCAGGGAAGCATCAGGTTGGGAGTGCGGGGCACCAGCAGGGCCAGTGGACTGTAGGACAGGAGTGAGAGGCAATGACATGGGAAGGGGAAAGGCACCATCATATCAGTTACTCAGTGCCACAAAGCAGAATGGAGTACAGCTGCAGGTTGACCTGTGTCATGGTGAGCAAAGGGGGCAGAGGGAATTTGTCTTTCCATGATAAAAAAACCAAAATCAAATGCCAAAATATAGAAGTATTTAGAATTTCTTTTATTATAATGATTGAGGCACTGACAGGCTTCCAAATTGCTTTAAAATTGTAAATATATCAGTAAAACATTGTGTTCAACTGACACCTATATATATATAGTGGTGTTTCATTATAATGGCAGAAAAACATGGATTGGGGGTTTTTAATCAGAGAATTTTGCATTTTTTAATCAGAGAATTTTGCATTTTTTAAGAGAGAAAACCAGGATTCCAGCTAATTTGTAATCCTATTCCATCCAAGTAATAGCTGCACTTTTGGGTGGCATGACTGGAAGCTAATTAGTCTACTCCACAGTAAAGGGCATGTGTAGATCAGGGTTTGAAATATGGAGGAGGGGGGGTTGAGCCCTCCCATAAGAGACGAGAGCTTCCTGCCCATCCTGCATCTTTTTAAGCAGCTCGGGTGGCAGCCTTCCAGCTGCCACCGCTGCAGACCTCCCCAAGAGTCAGAGTGTAATTCAAGCCCTGATGTACATGAACCCACTGACACCCACAACAGGAGTTAATGAGTCTCAAGAAACCTTAAACCTAGTCGTTCACCTCCACAACTGCCAGTATGCAGATGGAGAGAAACACAGCCAGTAGCTCCAGAGGGATTAATGTTGCCATGGTAGAAGTGGTGTGCAGTGCACAATAATAGCCACTGGATCTATTGATCTGGAAACAGAGAGCCTACAAATACTGGCCTGTACACAGTTTGAAGTCTCAGGCCACCTCTATAGATTCCCAGTGACATGAAACTGGCAGTTTTGTGGGCCTTCTGTCCTCCTCCAGATATATGAATTTACAAAATGGGCCCAAAATAGTAAAAAGTTTTAGAACTGCAGGGGCAACATTAATATGTGCTATTATTATAGCCTTAAGTCTAAACTAAAGGGGAGTGAGAGTTCTACACAGCTGCCTAATTAAATCATAGGATGGGATTGTGGATTTTCAATTTTGGTTATTGTGGTTTTGAAATTTTAACCTTAAGCTTAAAATCATTCTCCCTGCTTCCTTAATCTTACATAAAGAGCTACTAAAGCTTCATTTGAATTGAAAGGTATACTAAAATATTACTGGGAGTTACCAGATGGCAGTATTACAGATAGCCTCACAAGTACTCTTCAGCTTTAAATGTAGAGCCAGATCTAAGAGAAATATGGTACAATTATGTTCTGTGAAACTGTTGAATGTACAGGTACTATTTATTTCATGCCTAATCTCTCAGACTAGAATAATTTCTAAGGCATCGATTATACTTCAGTTTAACTAAGAATGTGATTTTAAATCAATTTAGATAAGCTGGTGACAATTTCTGTTATGGACATTAAGATCCATATAAATCACTGATGTCAGCTTATACCAGCATTATATATGTTTCAGGGTGTTGTTTCATGTTGCAATTTGTATGTACTAACTCTAAGGAATGCTAGGCAGTGTTAAAGTTAGCATGTGCTGTGAGAAGTCACAGATCAAGGGTTAATACTCTCTCTAAGCTGTACAGTTATGACTTGCCACTAGAGGGCTGGTGAACCCAAGCATGGCTATAGAGGTACCAAGTCTGCCCTGTGGCTGCCCAGCTCTCCCTGCCTCTGTCAGTCCAGCGCAGCAGAGCTCTGGGTGACATATTGTCCATGATACATGTATGCTGGGGGGAGCTGGGAGCAGTGTATCCTGGGATACTGAGAGACTGCAAATTGCTGGCACTGGCCCTGTGAAGCAGACACAAGTTACTGCAACACCAACTGCCTAATATCAGCTAAAGATAGTCCTTGCTTAAGGAGGTATAATTCTGAGATGCTCAGAGAACACTTAGCTCCTCTTTTCCTGCCTTAATTCATAGACACTCCCATTTTAAGAGCATTTAACACATGGGAAAGGTAATATCTAACAACACCCTTAGTCTACAGGTACTAGAGAAATCAATATAAATCGGGATTAAATCAATTCAAGAATTCCCAGAAAGGAGACATTATCAGTAAGCGTGATTAAGTTAAATTGGTGCAACTTCTGCTTATAGGCAGGCTCTCAGTTGTTGTGCATGTATACGTAACCTACCCCCATTCAAAGCAAATCAGCAGTGACACAATGTCAAAATCATTCTTTAGTGTTTTATAGTGCTTTGTCCTTGATCAAGTAACCATGTGACCAAAGCGCTCCTAGTTAATGGTTAGAAATAAATCTACTGGACAATAGTAAGCAAAACCACAACAGAAAACAATCATTGAGTCTTCAAATTTGCTAAGAGATCTTTGTCCCTGCAGCAAGATTTTCTCATACTGCCTGGAAAATTATTGTTGATACATATTTAAAAGGTCACTGCCCAAACCACTGTAAAATATGAGAAAAACTACAGAAAGCCAGTCTTAATATCTAGTGGTTCCCTTAAGCAATACTAAAAGCAGGCTGCAATTCCTTATAGAGCATAATATATTATGATCATGTTCATAATACATTAGATGTTGACCTTTCCTTATAGCACAAGGGGAAATTACTTAATGTTGCCTAAGGTTACATTTGACCTTGAAATCATCAAGCTTTCAAACCAATACTTTTTCCAAAAGTAATGAAAGAAAATTGGTTCTAGTCTAATGGGAATTACTGCTGATTTGAGACTGATATCAATACTAAGAGTACATAAACAGCTACTGCTTTTTTCCTTTTACAGGCTCAGTTCTTGACTTTTCACATAGCTATTATTCGATGCCATGAAGCACAAAGCCTACTTCACAGAGGAGTACAGCCTGATACTCAAGCCAGTCAAGAGCTACTGTTCTGGATGATGGCACATCACACAAGAGATTAACTCATGGAAGACTTGTCCCTTTCTGGAAGCAGAATTGCACACACTGTCCAAATCAGGCAAGCAGATCAAGATCTTTTTTTTTTTTTCACAATTCCAGACAGGGAGGTGAAGATTTGGGGACTGTCTCTCTTTTGCAATAATGTTTCTTTTCACAACTATGGCAGTGTAAAAGGGTATCCTTACACTGCCAAACTGGTGTAAAGGAACCTCTGTGGGAATGACATTCAAGCCCTTTTACTTTGGTGAATGCATACAATGAAGGACAGCATGTCCCTTAATTGCACTGTGTTGATTCTCTCTCTCTCTCTCAGAAAGCAATTAGATGCATTCTGAGGGGACCTAATAGTGCAATATCTATAGCTCTGTAAGCCTGTCACAAGAATTTTGCCTTTAGAATAAATAACTACAGAGCTTTTGTATGGATAACTCACTACCAGGGCAGAAATTGCTGTCCACATGCCTGGGTTTTAAACAGAATGCACTCTTACTCAATATGAAGCTTGGTTTTAGAGTCAGAGCAACTCCTCACTTCTGTATCTCTGTTTTCATGTTGTAATGCTGATTCATCAATAATCAAATGACATGAGGTAATTTAAGTGATGATTTTGGAGAAAAATACCTGTGGTTGAAATCTAATACTCAGAGATGGGGAGGGAGGATAATCAGTTTAGCCTCATAGCTTCTGTAAAAATTTTACATAAAGTATACTTTATTACTGAATCAACAGTGTTCAGATTATAATAGTCTCATTACACCATAGCAACAAGAACAATATAAAAACCTATAGATACCAAGTGAAAATACAGAATTGACTGGGGAGTTTTACCTATTGGGGGGGCGGGGGAAAGAAACAGTACCTATATACATGCTCTGGCATGGGGGTGGGGTGGGATGTTTTAATTAGAGCAGCTCTCAGGAGGCACTCTAATTAAATCACCCATAGCCTCTCATGTATTCAGCATCCTGCATTTCAAAATGGGGGTGGGGGGGGACACTTGTTGACAAGTTTGATTGTTTAACAATCTTTAGTTAAAGCACCCCCCACCACCATTTTGAAACACAGGGATGCTGAATAGATGAGATGCTGCAGCAAATTGGGGCCTTCTGATTCAAATGCTTCAGCAGACTCAATTTGTCAAGTCTGCTCCAATGCATTCTCACCACAACGCATTGGAGCACATGTGTAAGTGCCCAAAATGAAAGAGAATATGGTTCTATGGCCTTCTCTTCAACACTGATGCATATTTTATGACCTTATAGGAAACAAAAACAGGAAGAATTAACAAGATGTTTTCTAAATTCAGGTCATTAGTCTCCCATTACTGTCCTCATATAATAATGCATTGCTTTGTCAGTAAACAGATTGGTACCATTTAAATTCTACAGCATGCTGTCCTCTGCAACATTATAGACTAACTGTTTGAATTAAGATCAATTGCTTTAAAATATTTTTTATATTGCATGTATATTATTATGATATGATTCCTTTTCTAAATGCTCTTGTTTTTAACCTTAGACAAAAGTCAAATGGTAGCTATAACTTATATTTCTATAGCTCTTTTCATGCCAAATGATCCCTTTAGCAAGCATGGCAAATTCTGCCTTAGGACTTTTATGTAAAGCTCTTACTGATGTCAGTTATAGCCCTGTGTGGAAATCAGAAGGTCAGGCTTGGCTTTCTATATAGACTAGATGAGTTCTTCGTGTCAACCAAAACTGCAGCTATTACTTGGATGGAATAGGATTACTTTTTAACGCCACCTTAAATATTAGGTGAAAGTTGGCCTAGGGCCAGTCAATGGGAAATATAGGTATGTCCAAAATCCTGCCATTTTCCAGAGGTAAGTCTCATTACTCAGGACTGTGACTTAGTTGCCTCCAGCCACTTAGAATCCTGTATTTTGAGTCCTCTTCCAGGGTGCTGGCAGAAGGGAGATGAGGGATGACTATTAGTCTTTTGTTTAACAGCCTAAATATTCAAACATTCACCCTGGAAGTTGGAGAGCATCATTATAGCCCTGCCTCAGCATGAGGGGATATAAAACTACTGTAATGTAAATGGAATGTATGTAACTGCAGATGGGACCAGAGGGAAGTCTTCACAGCTCTGATGATGGTTAATTTAGACTATGGACCATGACTCTCAGAAAACCCCAGGGGCTAGGGGACAGGAGGAAAAGGAAAAGGAAGCAAGGAAGGCAGAAAGCTAGAGGATAGACTAAGGAGACCAGCGTGTACATGGAACCTGGTCAGCCCTACACAAGATGAGTGCACAGTGGATTGGAGCTGGAGATCCTACTGTCCTAGCCAGGACTATGTGGACTGAAGGAGCTGGACTGAGACTTAGGGGCAACTGTAGGCTGCTGTTTAAGGGCTCTAGGACTACAGGCTTGTTTGGGGACACCTTCAGAACCATCTGGGAGAAATTAAGGTGCTGAGGGTATGTTACCACAGTGCTGATGTGGTAATTTTTACCAGTGCAATTTTTACCTGTTCCCTCACTTTGGCCTGTTGGCTTGTGACTATGATTTTCTGTATAAAAGTGGGAACCCCAACCCCTTTGTTTCTTGTGTCAGTTCCTGGGGCTGCAGGGTTGGCGTACCACATCTCATAGTCCAGGAGACTGTCCTAGCCAGCAGGCTATTGAATAGTCTGGATGGGGAAGTGACAGAAGAGGTCATTCTTCATCTTTTCAGTTAAAGCTGAGCCACTGTGCTGACAAGAATGCAAAAGTTATGGGTAGGCTTGGCAGAATTCCATTTTTATTTTTTAATAATTTTGATGGATAATATCAATTTTTATTCTTACTCATTTGTTTGCATTTTTATTGATTTAAATTTTCAGGATTGTGCAAAATTAGGAGTGTGGAAGCACACAAATGTACAGACATGTGCACACAGACATACTCACTTCCTCCTCCAGCGCAGAACACAGCATGTGTGGTAGAAGTTACTGTGCTACCATTCTGTTAGCCCACTGCCCAGCCCTGTGCACAGCGCTGCTGAGCTCTGCACCCACTTTCCTGTGACCCAGAGTAGTTGTTGGCCTTCATTCCCCACAACTCCCTAGCAAGGAAACCTCTGGCTGTTACAACTGCAATGTTTTAAGTGATTTTGACAAAGTGGGGCTCCCCACGTAGCCCCAGTGCTAGGTCCCCCACTTCCCATTGGACACGCCCCCCACCTGACTCCCCTGCCATGTCTTGTTCTTAATTAATTAATAGTTGTTAATTAAGGCAGGAGGCTGCCCATTTTATGCCCCGATGCCAGGGGGTGTTATCTGCAGCTCTGAACCTCCCCTACACCACAGCCCATGCCTCGCACATGGCATCCAGAAGTTACAGTGCTCTTGGCCTACAGCCAGACCAAGCTTAGGCCACGTCATCAGGCCTCAGTCACACACACACTCGTACTGCCCTCCTCTCACTAGGGCCTCTCATACTCCACCCTCTCTCACAGGGTCTCTTTCATACATCAACAACTCATCCTGCCATGCTCCCTCTTGAAGCCAGACCCTTAGGCCATAGGCTTAGCTAGTCCATCCCTTGGGTGGCAGATGTATCGGCTTTTGGGCCTCTCCCATGATCCTCACCAGGGTAGTGGCCAGCCAATTACCCAACCAAGTCTAACCTTGCTCTAGCCCCTTCTGGGGGCAACTCTATATACATAAATATACTGGGCTCTCTGCCCTCTGGTTTTCCTTCCCCTTGCACTGGGGCTCTTCATCTCCACCCCTTTCTGGGGCCACCCTTCACCAGAGCATCCTTATCCCCTCCCTCAGGGCTCCACACCACCACGTTCCCTGGGGGCTCCACACCACCACGTTCCCTGGGGGCTATTCATCTCTGCCCCACCTCACTCAGGGCTACTCATCTCTGCCCCCCTCACTTGGGGCTCCACACCACCCCCTCACCTGGGACCATGGGGCTCCACTCCCCAGTGGGCTCAGGTGGCCATAGCCATGCCTAGCCCCACTCTCCCTCCTCAGGGTCTCTTGGAGTCTTGCACTTCACACAGGGCTCAGGTGGCCTCAGCCATGCCTGGCCCCCAACTACCTCTGGTGTTGCTTAACCCACCCAAAGGTGAGGCCTAGGGTTAAGGCACCCCTACCCAGCTTTCACTGGGGTGATAACTGGCCTGGCATTTCCGGGGGGCTCCCACACCACTGAGAGCCCCACCAGGCCACTCACTCCTGGCAGTGCGGTTTTAGGTCATGCCCAGGATCAGGAGCCTCCTAGCCATCCTCTACAGCTCCTCCCTTACCTCCAGGATGTTATGGAGCCTTGCAGCCAGATGATGTTACTGCCTGCCTTGCCAGCAGGAAACTGATTTGTTTATATGGCTTGCCAGAGATCTAAAACGGCCACCACAATCAAGCACCTGCTGGCTGCTTGGATCCAGTTTTAAAGTGGCAGGCACCAACAGTGCCCTGCCACAGTGATACTTAATGTGCAGTAGCCTATTCTACTGTGCACTAGTGCAATCATAGTTTTTTTTAGTGGTACATTAATGCACAGCAAAATAGGCTACTGTGCATTAAAGTTCACGTGTAGACATACCCACTGTGTAGAACCATAAGTAAACTGGGATCCAGATCTAAATCACTAGCCAGGGGGTCTAGAACAGGCAGCTGTAGCTGTAAGGAACCAGACATGAGTGATCACCAAAATAAAGAAGTTTCTGTGAGAAGACGTGCCTTGGCTGAAATCAGGAATAGGAAGGCAGAGTGCAGGGCTTGGAGCCTACAGGTCCACAGCAGAAGGGGCCAGGATAGAGTTCAAAACAAGAAAGCAGCAGGCAAGAAACAAGAACTAGGAAACTAGGAACAAGAAGTCAGCTACCCAAGGATAGAGAGAAAAGCTTTTGTTCTGATTAGTGCCAAGGCTCCAGCATGCAAAGACGCATGCCACACTAAGCCTCAAATTCTGGACCCATGCCTCAGTCAGAGCCCTAGCAGTATCTCTGAGGAAGGGGGTCTCAGCCTAGCCAAACTTCTTTTTTTTCCCCCTCTCTCTCATTTTGGGTAGGCCAAGACCATTCAGGCCCTATTGCATAAGCCACCCCTGTGCAGGCTTGCGTAATATGTTCCT
>NW_005841841.1:5909874-5915857 GCF_000455745.1 Alligator sinensis | reverse complement strand
GAGCAGGAGGCTGGCCGGAAAAGGAGGGGAGTTTATGGCTGCCTCTGGCCTTTTCTGCCTGGGCACAGGGCCCTTTCACAGGGCACTTGTTTGTTTTTTTTTAATTCCCCTTCTTCCATGCAGAGGTGCAAGGGGTGAGGGCTATGGGGTTGATAGTGGGTTAGGCACTCAGGCTTTACACAGCAACTTACCCACTCCTGTTCTGTGGCTCTGAGGCCCATGTGATAAGAAAAGAAATGGAAAATTATGAGTTCAAGTCTAGGTGTGGTCCCTGGTCCTTCAGCCACCCAGAACAGCCCCCTACAGGCAACAAAGTTTTTGACCCTCCGACAAGTTCAGGTGAGGCCCAGAGACCACCTGACCAGTGCCACGGCTCCAGAGTGCAAAGATGCAGGGCTTGGTGTGGCATTCTGAAACCCCTCACGGTTCTTTCCTGCCATGCCAAATACAAGATTCTGGGCCCATGACTTAGTCAGAGCTTCCAGCCTATGTCTTGAGCTCAGAAGAGCAAGGGTGTGAGCTCAGGGGCAGGTGTGGTCCCCAGTCCTTCAGCCAGGCAGAGTAGTACCCTGTATCCAGCAACATTTTTACTTTTTTGCCTCCCAACACATACCAACAGGGTAAGGTGGGCTCCAGAGCTGCCTTCTGGGTATTGAAAGAGTTGCTATTTAGGAGCAAGGAGCCATGCCCACATAGGCAACTGGGGACAGCTAGCTCACGTAACTAGGGCCTGCTACCTTGACTCTTGATAGTTAGGCACATTCAGAGCATGCTTCTCATCATCCATCAACTGTAAGCGTCTGGGAGGTGTAAACAGACATTCTGACTCCTGGTTGATAGTATTTGTTTGTGTATTAAAATATAATACACTTAGCAGAGGACCGTGAGAAGGTTGCCATCACCCACCCTAGCCCTATCCTGTAATGCTGTTTATAGGTTGTTATAGCTTGTTCTGTCTTTCGGTTGCTATATTACATATGAATAAATAAATAAGAGTACACTTAAAAAGACTGAGCCTTCTTGGCAAGGCTAAAGGAGAAATTAGGTTCCTAACAGTTCTCAAGCATGGATACCTAAATTTGCATGCCTATGAATCTTTGCAGCTCAAAATGTAAAAGGCCAAATTACACTGATGAGCTTCAGTGGTTTTGTGGCATCTCAAGCAGGTTTATTCTGCACTGCTTTTTCTGACCAAGCTGCCATGATTTTGCTAGTCTAGGTTGGGTCCCACAAATATTACTACCGCCGAATGGGTAAAATGCTCCCTTTCTTTTTATCCCTGTAGAATTCACATGACCAGATTGCCATTTTTTAAATCATCCTCTTATTCTTTCAGTTTCAGAGTTTTAAATTATTTCATTCCATTAATGTATTTAACAATTCACAGTCAAGATTTGATGCTCCACATGCAAAATGTAAACTGTTTGTGAATTTTCATTAGTTACAAAAGTGATACTATTCTTCTTTATCCCTCAAGCAGATCAATTTGACTAGTTCTTTTTCATTAAGGAAAACAATACATTATTGTGTGGATAGGCTGAGGAAGGCACTGAAGCTTTAAATTTCTGTGACAGAGGAAGCAGATAAGACAAACTTTGGGTAAAATCCTTGTACCTTTGAACAAAATAGCATTTGCTATTGTCTTCACTGGGACCACATTTTCATACAAGTGATGGAAGGGAGTATTAAAATGTCTCTCTTTTGGGCCAAGCCTGGCATGAGTTATCACTCCAAAAAGAAAAAAGACCACGTAAAAAGAATAAAACCAAACAATATTAAGGGGGACTAAAAGACAACTCTTCAAAATTTTTAGTTCATAGATTCATAGAAATAGGGTCGGAAGGGACCTTGTAGATCATCAAGTCTGACCCCCTGCCCTGGGCAGGAGAGAAAACCGGGCTCAAATGACCCCAGCTAAGTAGACATTAAGCCTCCTCTTAAAGACTCCAAGGGTAGGAGCCAGCACCACTTCCCTTGGAAGTTGGTTCCAGATTCTAGCTGCCCTGACTGTGAAGTAGTGCCTTCGGATGTCTAGTCTAAACCTACTCTCTAACAATTTGTGGCCATTATTCTTTGTTACCCCAGGGTAACTAGGGGGAACAGGGACTCTCCCAAACCCTGCTGGTCCCCCCTGGTGAGTTTATAGATGGCCACCGGGTCCCCCCTCAGCCTTCTCTTGCGAAGGCTGAACAGGTTAAGGTCCCGTAGCCTCTCTTCATAGGGTCTGCCCTTCTGTCCCCGGGTCATGTGGGTGGCCCTCCTCTGGACCCTCTCAATGCTGTCCACATCCCTCCTGAAGTGTGGCGCCCAGAACTGAACACAGTACTCCAGCTGCAGCCTGACCAGTGTCGCATAGAGGGGGAGGATCACCTCCTTGGACCTGCTTGAGATGTATCTGTGGATGCACAACAAGGTACGGTTAGCCCTACTGACCATGACCTCGCATTGTCGGCTCATGTTCATCTTGGAGCCAATAATGACTCCAAGATCTCTTTCTGCCAGTTGGTAGGATCCTGGAAGAAAGATGGCAAGCGCTGTCAGCAAACAGCTTAAAGAGAAGAAAAAAGGCTCTTAGAGTCAAATTACATTGTGCCAAAAGGTGTTAACAAAAAGAACCCATGGACTCAATATTAGATACAATGTATCAGAGTTCTTGTTTCAATAATGTCAGTACTGTTTGAATTTTAAAGCCTGTTATTTTAACAAATGGAAGCTTCAAAAATAAGAGGATTTTTTTTTATTTTAGGATTTAGTTTTGCTGTGGAGTGAAAGGTGTTTTTAATTCCTAGAATTTTGGCAAACTTTATGGCCAATAAGCCAAATTTGAAAGTGAAACATTTGCTTACCTTAGTATCTCCAGTTAAGTCCAGCCATACAGAAAAAAAAAAATCAGGCAAGTAAACTTTATCATATGAGTAATTGATTGCAGACTAGGCTTCAAAGATGTTATTGGCATTGTATCAGTCTCAAATACCAAGATTTCAGTTATGGTACTGAAGAGACCTTTCAAGAATTAGATTCATGTATCATACCCTTTAAGAATGTATAGATATGATTGCTAGAAGTATTAAAATGTATTTATAAATCATAAGGCGAATTAGGTATCCATTGGACATTAAATCTATATCATCCAAGCATCAGAATACAAACTTACATGCAGAAAAACTAATTTGAAGTGTTCAATGTAACAACCAATTCTACTTTGGGCCAGGAGCTAGACTTCTCAACCTATTCTATCCAATGATTCATTAGGCAGCCTTGAAGAAATGGAGATGCACAAACTTTTCCAAGTTCTGCCCAAACATTCAGACAAGTTCTGCCCAAACATTCGAACAAGTGGACCCATTTTCAGAGTTGCCAGGCATTCATGGTTCTTACTGAAGTATGAGGAAACTCTGCAGAGGTTCAACTCTTTCAGAAACTTAGTTTTGTTAGACCTACATACTGTAAGCAAGTTTCTTACTGAAGTGGAAAGACAATCTGATTGAGTACCTAGCTATTTTAGGCACCTTTGAATATCACAACCTAACCTGTGACAGGAAGAGGCTGGATAGGCATTTTTTTTCTGAAATAATAATAAAAATAGCAGATCCTGCATTTTTGCAAGAGGTTGGACTAGATGACCTTTCCAACCCTATGATTCTTGGTACATCTTATGTTGGCCTTGATCCCATGATAAAATTTAAACACAATCAGAAAAATCCTGTTTCCATTCAAGTCAATTGCAAAACTCTTATCAACTTCAAGGGGACCCAAGCTTTCAAGGAAAAACAACAGATCCCTTTTTTCCTCACCATTGAGCCATTTTTTATCTTAGCATTTTGAGTTTTGTTGAGGTGCACAATATTTCAGGAGAGGGTTACTAAATAATATAATTGTCGTTGCATTATTGTCTCTTGTGCATTAAGATTTTTCCATTTGCTTTTGAACCACTGAGCATAAAAGTCTTATCTCACTCATCTGTTTTGTATATTCAATGAATATGTAATAAGGGAAAGATTGGGGCTATTTTTTGTGAAGTTTGGCTTCACTTCTAAGAACACAATACATAATTTAGAAACTCTTGCATGAACACTTTATGCTCAACTTATGCAAAATAGCTTATTTTGTATTGCATTGTGCAATTGGTGTTAGACAGAAGGTTATTTCTTTTTTTATTTATATCATTTTAATGCATGCTGTGAAAGCTCCACACACCCTATGATTTACCTCTGGGATACACAGCCCAGAACTACTGGGAGAAGGAGAGCAAAGAAACATTAGCTTGTGTTGTTTTCTCCCTGGACACCATTTTCTATTAATTCACCTTCATTCTCTGTTGTGTCTGTGCTCTAAATATAAAATCCTATGCTAATTCCCTAGGTGTAAATGGAAGGTCTTTTTGAGTGAAAATCCTTCTGCCCTCATCTGCTTAAATGTACAAGGTAAGGTTATTGCTCTCTAAGAGAGCTTCCCTTGAGCTTTCCCAAGGTTTTCCATGGAGTAAAACACTCCAGTCTGTACACCACAGTGTAATATTTTATTTCTTCACATGAATATCCATGTATCATGAAAGTCATTTTATAGATAAAAGGAAATACACCTTAATCAGCCAGTCTTAAAAGGTTTGTGGATAAAAAATAGTGAATATGCTCAAAAGGAAAAAAAAAGAAATATAAAAAGGTAGTATGCAGCTTCACCGTGTAAATATCTATTCACTTCCTATGAGGAAAAAGGGGAAATTCCATTAGAAAACTCAGCTTTTGAAAAGTGATGAATATTTTAGACATGAAGAACAGTCTCTTTTGAACAGCAGAGATAAAGAGGGAGGGGAAGAGGGAGAGAGAAGCAAAGTGATAGAGGGAAGGGAGGAAGAAGCATTATAAAGAGAATCTATTTTTTTCCAGATGAGTTTCAGCAGAACTGAATATCCTTCTTCCATAGGAAGTAATAGGCATTAATAACAGTGATGGAGCGCTGAGAAAAAGCATAGATAATTTCAATTTCAATGCAGCAGACCCGGCTGTAAAAGCACTTTGATGCTACTTTATCAATGAGAGTATTTAAATTCAACAATGCTCAGAAGTCATTTACCTTTACAGCTTTTTTGTTGTCAAGGTTAGAACTTGCTGTTTTCCTTTTATCCTACTAGATACGTCCGCATTATCATGACAAATAGTAGCAGCACATGGTCAGTTCTGTTGCTTCTGCACAAAGTGATAACTAAAGGACTGAGCAAGACCAGGATAGTTTTCAAGAAGGCACCACACCATATTACAAACATCAGAGACCTTAATGTCTAAGGTGATAGTTCATTTAAAAAGTGCTAAATGCTAGCCAAAGATTAGGCTGCCCAAGAGTTAATTTTTCTCTAGTAATATTGTGATTGATTTTTTTTGTAATGATTTTGTGCTTGCACTCATGCCACATACCTTGTAAGTCTTTCTGCTCATTACCTCACCTATTAGTGAAGAAATAGAAAGCACTACCTGACTGAGATTTTGTAGAGTTTGGTTCAATAATTCTATATATTCTGACAAAGCAATACTAGTGACTAAATGTTTTTGTAACTCCATGAGTTACATTTTAATCAGCCTATATGATGACCTTATTTATATATAGCCAAAACTCAAGTCAAGGTCAGTACACCATCCAGTTACAGCAAGGGCTATGAAGCTGCAAAGCTTGCCAGCTGACATGGGTAGAAGATTATCTAGAGCACAGTCAGAGTTAGCTGGAAGTAGTGAGTCCTTGGGAGTGACTCATGAGATTGGTGCATCCTGAGGTATGGGGTTAGGTGTGTGCTGGGAAAAAGGCAGAAGTGACTTTCTGAGGGAGGAAACTAAAGGGGGTGCGTACAAGCAGAGAGGAGGGAAAAAGCACTGAGTGACCCTGTTTGGGGAGACAACTAAATGCATGGGAGGATTACCAGAGCCTACAGGATTATCAGGTTGGATGTAAACAGGAGCTGGGTATCTAGAAGATGAGACTGAGGAGGGAGAGG
>NW_005841841.1:5893337-5909608 GCF_000455745.1 Alligator sinensis | reverse complement strand
CACCAGTTCACACACATACAACCCACCTACACATACACACAGGTAAGTTCCTAACTTGGATGGTACAGTGTGTATGTGTGTGCTTGGGGTACCTGGGATACTTGGGGGAAGGTTCAGGTGAGAGAGAGAGTTAAAGTGCAAGTTGCAAGAACTGGGATTAGAACCAGCAGACTATAGAGAAGCTGGCTGAGGAACTGAGGCTTGGGGTTACTTAAGGTAGACTGGGGCTGGAAACTGAGGCAGACAGCTAAGATATTGGTGGTGGGGCAGTTAAGTGGTGGCAAGGAGAAGACAGCCAGGAATGAAACTGAGGCAGAAGCCTGGTTGCTCAGGGGAAAAGGAAAAGGCAGTGGGGATAAGACAGTGGTAAAGAAACAGGGGGTTTGGAGGCAGAGGAGCTCAGGACAGGTGTTGGAGGTGGCAGTGAGCCAGAAGCAGGAGAGAGAGAAATAAGACAGAAATTAGAGGGGAGAGGAGCAGAGATTGGAGCAGGGCCAAACCATAGTAAAGCAAAACCCAACTTGGGGTCCAAATAACAGTTTTATTATACAAACAACACACTACACAGCCCCATGAAGTTATTGGTTCTCACACACACACACACACACACACACACACACACGCACTCACAATGGCAGCAGGAGAAAGAGACTCAGTGGAAGGGCTGGAGTCCAGGTAGGGAAGAGAAGCAGAGTCCAAGTCATTGGTTGAGAAGGGGATAGGAGATGATAGCTACCTATCCAGGCTGGAAAGGGGTCCTTGTCCAGTAGGCATTGTGCAGAGGGGGGTCACCAGCAGGGCCTCTGGTTGGATAGGTGGTGTGGCATGGTGCTGGTCCAGATGGAGAGGGCATCCCACTGGGTCTGTCTTCACTGCCCCTTTTTATAGGGACAGACCTTGTGTGACCCTAGTGACTGGAGGCATGCCCAGGAAAGGGTCAGCCCCTGGTGTACTGAGCATGTGTGCTCCATGCAGGGATGTGCAGTTTTGGGTGTCTGTAATGGTGGGGTGCAATGGTAGAGTTGCTGGTTCTGCAGAGTCTTTTGTCTTTCAAATGCTGGATTCTTGTCTCTGTTCCTGGGTGAGGTCCGTGGTGCCTGAATGAATCAATGTGAGATGATGGCCTGGTTGTTACAGGCCATTCAGTAGAGGCCTGCTACCATTGTATTTCAATCATTCCCAATCATTCTCATTCATCCGGGAACCAATTACATGGGAGGGGTATATGAATCATACAGTTGCAACACAGGGGATGCCTGGGCAGAGGACACAAGATGGAGGCTTGACATACAAAATGGAAACGTGACATGACTTACGCTAACTTACATATACAGGCGTAAAACAGTAATCACACAATATAAAAGCAGTACAAACATAATAATTATCACTTATAAAACAGCACGTATCAGTATCAAAATAGCAGGGAACTTATTTGCAAAAAGGGGAGAAAAATAAAACTTACTACCTAAAATAAAATGTTAACGCTTATCCTACATCTTATCTTATTTATACTTATCTATAGGGAATAGAGAGGGAGAGAAAAAGTCAGAAACGGTTGGGGAAGGGGAGGGAAGGCATTTTAAAATAAATTAAAAAAAAGAAAAAACGGGGGTTTTGCTACAACACCACATAGCAACCTCTCTTATGGCAGGCTGTGCACCATAACAATGTCTGGTGCTCATATAGCTTTGTGATATCTTTGCTACGTCGTGCAACTATTATATAAAAGAGCTGCAAACTCACAGGAGTTAAATGCCATTTGGCATTCTTGGAATGAAAGGTCTGATCTGGAGAAGTATCCAAAATGTGGACACTACCTACTTTAGCTTGGATATTTATTGATACTGTACTCTCACAGAATCTCAGTGAGTGATCTATTGTTCAGTATTGTCATATTGAGCACGGTTTCTTTAAATGTTGTAATGTGGTGTGCTTACCCAGTCCCCATAGCAATTACAGACATTCAAAAAGCACTCAATTGCCCCTTAAAGCACTCTAAGTTAGAGCGGGAGCAAATCCAACAGATGTTCAGTGTTCGGTGGGGCCAAGGCCAGCAAGCAGGGAAGTTCCTACACACCTCCCAGGAGGCTGCCAGAATGGTCCCTCTCCCACCCCCCACCCCCTGCCCACCAGCTGGAGACTGTCCGCAGTGGCTGGGGGGAATAATGGGTGGACTCTGTTCCCCTACCCCCCACCCAGCCATGCAGAGGAGACAGAGCCTTTCTGTGGTACAGACATCTGATAAAGTGGTATAACCTAAAGCACGTATGTCTGATATCATATACATCCAGGGTTAACTTGAGTGAGATCTATCATTTTTAAAGGGCTTTGTGTGCTGTGAAGTTCTGGTCTGTTACAGCTGTAGAGCGCTTTCTGTGCACATAACATGCGGTAAGCATAAGATCTGTACTTATTAGGAACTTATCACTGTCTCTGTTTTATAGAACTGAAAGGAAATGACCTACAGAAGATAAAACTTTAAGTGCCAAAGAGGTCTAGCTCCTATGTCTACTCCAGCCCAGTAAAGGTTTGCAGATATAGTTATACTTGAAAGCCCTTCTACTGTAGTCAGTCTATACCAGTGCGTTCTTGCTACTACAGCATATAAGAGTTCCCTCTAACAAAATAATCTATACCAACAAAAGTATTTTTGGTGGAATAACAGTTCATATGCTAGGGTTTCTGCCAGCATAAAAAAGGCAGTAAAAAAATCCAACCCACTAATTTAATATTTGGTTGGATCTATCCTAAATCACTTTGCAAATGGGAATTAAAAGCCTGTCTCATCGATAGTTTGGAAAATGTCATCTCCAGGATTAAATAATTTGTCCAAGGCCACACAGGAAGCCTATACCACAGCTGAAAAGGAACAGGGATATGTTTTTTGTCATTCTAGTGCCAGAAAACCATCCCCACTTCTTATTTTGCAAATTCTGCTGCCCAGGAACCCAGAACGTAAAAAAGAATGGCAAAACTAAGATAAGCATCCTTCTAGAACTGACCTTCATGAGCTAAACATAAGGCCCCAAGTTGATTTTTGTTTTCTATGAACAAGTTAGTGTTTCTTATGTTGAAACTATTGAGGCAGACTTAGGTCATGTACGGGTGTTGCAATTCTACCAAAAGAACTGCCATTATCCCTTCAGAAGTGACAAGCATTCACTGATTTTCACCTGAGAAAAACATGCCCCTTGCAGGAGAAAGAACTTCCAGGTATCAATCTGGAAAATCTTCCAACCTCTCTTGCAAGAAGAAACCCTTATACCCTTCCCTCCAAGTCAGATCCAGGATGGGAGGGCAATGGGAGGAAGTACCCCCACACCTTCCCCAGACAAAGAACTGCCTGGACTGGGGAACAGACTGGGGCTTTGCCCTACTGCTCCCTCCGCTTCTGGGTGATCTGTGAACACCCAAGCATGGGGCTGTAAGGTGCCAGTTTTGAACATGCTGTGCAGGGGATAGCTCAACCTTCTCACAGTACAACAGTTAAAGAGATGCACAGTGGCAGTCCTACTGCTTTAGCTCACTTTGGAAGAGCCCCTGTGTCTGTTGGGGGTCTGCAACGTGGGTACGGGGCTTTGCTCCACTACTCCAGTCCCCCAGGACATGAGGTGGAGCAGCTTCTGTTCCCCAAACCAATCCTTGGTCTGAGGAAGGTGCAGAAAATAAGTGACAGAGGCTGGAAACCTGCACTACTCCCTCTCCTGGAACAATTTCCAGTGGTGCCAATGTCTCAGAAATTTCCACTGTTAAAAATGAACACCTGTTCAACACTTGCAGTCGTCATGCTGTATGTGAGATGCTAGTGCATTTATCAGTTTCATCTTCAATACTTGAGACTTTTTTTAATGCTAATACGTAGGAAATCTTGAAGCTGTGGAGAATAACCTGCACATCAAAAAGGCTGTTCAGGTACAGTAGTTGGGGTTAGAGTACAGACGTTGAACATTTCAAGCAATATTTTTCAGGATTATTCAAACTCCTGCCTTATTTTGATGCAGATTCTTTTTAATGTTAAAAAATAGTTGAATGACGAACAGGAAACAACTCATTCAGCTACTATGGAATTTAGGATGTATTCTGCGCAAACTCTGGTCCTTTCTCAAAGAATGCTACAATGAATCACTTGGGTGAAGAACAGCTGCACGAGACTCCTCTGGCATAATAGAGTTTATAAATCCAGGTGCAACAACATAAAGTATTAACATGAAGTAGTAAAAAATATATAATTTGATTATTACTTTGAATTGTCTGTTTTCCTTGCAAGGCAAGTCAGTTGCTCAAGAACTGAAAAGTGTATCTGAAAACAGACTGAGCAAGGAAATCCACGTTGCCATAAAAATCTCACAAGTTCCAAGATAAGAAGTGGATGCTATGCCTGTGTAATCACCTACATGAAAAGAAAGGCCATGCTGCATTTTTACTAATCTCTAATCTTGTGCTCAGAGGATACAGCACTAAACTGTTTTCCCATCTGTTCCTGTTTTCCTCTGATAACATCCTTAAAATCTCACAGATGGAGTTACAAGTTACATGAGGACTAGCATAAGATAAGATCTGCCTTTTAAAGACAATGGATCCAGGGGAAAAAATGTAAATACAACAGTATTATTATTTTACAGCTTCTTGAACCAGGTGCTAGTTCTCACTGTGCTGAGACACCAGAATATTAACTTTACTTCTCTTCTCTGTGCAATTATTCAACATGATGGTCTGTTTTTGTTTTGCTTTTCATTTTCCTTTGAATGCAATTGCTACTATCAGTGACATAGCAAGAAAACATGACTTCATAAAATGCAATGGACTTCCTATGCATTGATATATTACATCCGCATGGTCACATGGGGAAAAAAAATCTACTGTCACTCTTACAATACAAAATACTAAAAATAGAAAATAATGTGTTACTGTTTACAGTAAAGTATTACCAGCAGTGGTTGCTGAATGAACTTCCAATTGGTTGCTCTTTATCCGAAGTCATTGCAAATAACTGGAACTCTATATGGTTTACAGTTAAAAAGGGGAATGCAAATATGGTATGTTTCTCTTAATTGGATCTATAGAAATAGTAAAAGGAAGATGGAGATTTCTGTAGTCTCACTCAAACAAGGTTTAGATTGCATTTTCCCCTCTCATGACAGCTTGAGCCCTCCAAAGAAAGAATATATGCTATTTGGCATATTCACCTAGGAAATGGGAGACTCAGGTTAAATTTTTGCTGATAGGGTCACTGGTATTCTGGGTGAATGCTCTATCTCTGACATATTATATAAAAAGGGTGGTAGAGGTCATTTCATTTGAATCTTAACTTTCATTCTATTAAGTAGTAAGGTTTTAATCCTTGCAGTTATGAATTAAACCTTGAAAACCTTACACCACAAAGGCTCTAAAACAGGATTTCTTTATTTGGGGATCTTGACTCCTGATTCTTGAACACTTGGCAATATCAGTGCTCCATATATTATATTACTGGCATGTATATGTTGCCGTGACAATATACTGAGGCCAGCACAGCTGTTTCAACCGTGAAACAGCTAAATCAAAATGAAACAAAAGGCTTTGAAACAAAATGAGGGTGCTCAAAACATTTTTAAAAGTTTTAAGTTTCGAAGCTGGGCTTGCTCAGCTTCAGCGCCAGTCCCAGCTGGCAGCGGCAGCCTGCTGCCATCCCGTGTGTAGATCCAGGAGCCTGTGCCCCCGGGGAGGAGTCTGGCACAGCCCCCCAACCCTCCTGGGGGGCACGGACCTCCAGATCTGTGCATGGGATGGCAGCATGCTGCCATTCCTGGCTGGGGCCAGTGACAGTAGTAGTCTTCCCAGCACTTGGCACAGGCTATGCCGAGCGCCAGTCCCACCTGATAGCAGCAGCCTCCTGTCATCCCATATGAAGATCCAGGGGCCTGCACTCCTGGGAGGAGTCCAGCACAGCCTTACTGTCCTCCCGGGGGTGCAGTGCCCTGGATCTGTGCGCAGAATGACAGGAGGCTGCTGCTGCCGCCTGAGACCAGTGCTGGGCGCAGCTCACACCCAGTGCCGGGAAGATTGCTGCTGCTGCTGGCCCCAGGCAGCAGCAGCAGTCTCCTGTCATCCCGCATGCAGATCCGGCAGCCCACACTCCCAGGAGGGCTGCAGAGCTATGCTGGACTCTTCCTGGGGGTGTAGGCCCCCGGATCTGCGTGCGGGATGACAGGAGGCTGCTGCTGCTGCCTGGGACCAGCTCTGGGCACACCCCAGTCCCCTACAGACTCTCTGAAGCACACCAGAAACCAAAATCTCAAAAGTGGTCCCACAGTGACCTTACGAGCATACTTCCAGGTTTGGAGCTTGTTATCAGGAGTAAATGATAGGCGATGCTCAAAGCTATCCAGGCCTTGGCATGCAGGAGCCACAGGGTAAAATGTCTCTGCGGCTCCACCTAGAAATACCTATGGGCCTATGAAAGCTCTTGTCAAGTTCCCCAGTGTGTCACGGAGCTATATATAGGAATTTGAGTCCTTTGTGGAATTAGGAATATCATCTTCTGCAGAAGCAGAAAAAGGCCTTTTGTAGATTTCAGGGCACAGGAAAACCTAAATTTTAGTTTATGTAGTAGAGCAAATGTGGTTACAATGATTTAAACTCTACAGCTTAATTCCATGTCACAAATGCTCCCATTGGAAATTTCTCATATTTAGCTCTGCAAAAAAAAGAGAAGGCAATCTTCTCCAACTTATGAAGCGGTCAGAACTTTATGACTTCCAAATGATCAAGTCACATTCTAATACAGACAGATGGATGAGAATCTGATGGATCTTTTGTGGCAACCGATGAAAATTAGCGCTAGAAAATGCCTAGATAATACAAAAGGAGGGAGTAACAACTGGAAAAGCCAGCAGAGTTTGGAGAAAAGGGAAAATATAGGTTGTAAAACAAAGTTCCTATTCCAAGTGCAGAAATCCTCCGAGACCAGAAACTAAACAGAGGAGAAGAGAGTGGCCATATGCTTCTTAAGTGGTCTTTCGTCTTAGTCTTTGAGAAGCTGCTCTATCAAAACACCTTCGCTCTACTCCAAGTAGAATAGACACAAAGTCACCAATGGATCCTGTCTTTCAGCGCTCTGCACTGTTAAGTCTCTTAGAAAGTGAGCCAGAAAGATGCCAAGGACATTCTGAACAATAATTATTGTTGGCTGCAAGACTGGGACTTTATGGAAGGCAGATACTAAGTGGTTCATGTCCACCACTGCTTTCTTGTCTGCTGCAACCAGATCCCAGCTTTAGCCTACTGAAATTTCTGTTGACCTGCACTCAGTTGAGCAAAGTGGGTTCACAAGGGGTGCGGTGATGTAGTTGCATCCCACTTTGATTCCTGCTCCACTCATACTTTAAAGCCAACACCTTGGGAAGGTCAGCCACATTTCTATTTAGGCAGGGCTAAAAGAGTCAATTGACTTAATGGATCATCATCATCTCCCTCACTCCAGTCAATCTCTCTCCTCTCCCACAGGTGTCAATGACCCTCCATCCTTTTAATGGTCTTGTTGTTCCATTATTCCAACTATCCTTTCTTTTGCAATGTTGTTGTCTGTTAGCCATTCCTGGTAATGTCTCTTTCACGCCGTAGGGACTGCTTTTAGTTCTAGCTAAAAACCTTAATGTGTAATAATATTAACTCAGGTAAAATAAAATGACTAAGTGCAGTACTGGAGGTACTGTCAAGATGCTCAAGAAGGCTAGATTTTGTTTTACGAATTTTAAAGACACACATTTAACTATAATGACTACAGGACTAATGAAACTCTATTTTTCACTTTTTTTTTTTTCCTTTGCTGTTGTGGGGTTGTTTTTTAAACACTATACATAATTTAGCAAATTAATGCACATCCCAATAGTTTTGTTTGTAAAGCACTAGCCTCTTAGCATATTAGTAAAGCATCTAGTTTCTTTTTAACTCTGTAAAATGTGTTGTGCCATATGATAATGTGCCACACCCCTGTTTCCAAAATCCTAGAACTGGCCATTGGGGTGAAGATGCCTGCACTGGAAAGAAGTAACCACCAGGGAGCAAGAGAGGGATGATTGAGTTACAAGAATAAAATAGAGTCTCCTTTACTCACCTTTAGGTTCCCCCGCTCTCCCACTTTTTTCCCTCCTCCCTTTCCTGATCTACCTTTCTGTTTTCCTAATTTCTACCTATTTACATTTTCACTGACATCCTGTCACACTTTTAGCTTCTCTCATTCCTTGGAGGCTCAGAACAGCAGAGACTTCCTATGCCTGAAGGAGGGTGATTGTGCCCAAAAGCTTGCCAAGAACTTTTTTCCAACAGTTCAGTTTGTCTAATAAAACATATCCCATCTCCTCAAAAAACCTTGCTTGCCTAAGCATAAAATCCTTTACTCTTACTCTACAGGTGAATACATTTTCAGAATTAAAAACTGAAACATTTTCATGGCAGGTTTTTCTTCTCCAGAAGCATGCGCACCAACCGAAAATTAGCACAGTGCAGCTGCAGCTGCTATTGTCAAACTGGTTCTGCCTGATTTGCTAGGGACTGCTATTGTAGAAGTTAAGTAACTAGATTTATATAGTTGAGACTCCCCACCCACTAGAAGTATTCTTAGTTGGACAGAAAATGCTAGAGCCTAGAGATGAATGCAGTCAAAGCAATGCAATGGAGCTGATATAGGGCAATTAACCTCACACTATATATTTGTTATTTAAGTAGTTCCAAGGTTTATCTTTAAAATTAAAAGAAAAAAATGTTGCAGTGAATATGAAGAGACCAATGACTAATACAAAATGATTCCAGATTTTTGGGTGATCCTAGTGTGAGCCTATGGTACTAGAATATAAGTATATATATTTTTAGAAGGAAGTTTCCAAACACTGCATTAATATTAAAATACTGTGTTTACATGATTCCCATACTTCACTTTAAGACTTTTTTTTGAAAAGCAACTGGTACCGCTTAGATGAATTACTGTGTATTTTAAGTATATAGTTGGGAGCAATTTAATATATTCACAGGAAAAGCAGTGAGGAGAACATTGAGTTACTGATGTAAACTGTAAAATTAAAGTTATTTTTCTTAGGTAAAAAAAAAAGAGTGGATATAAACTGCGATGTCACAAGCATTCTATTTCCATGACAACTCAATTGTATTTTTTTTTGGATAAAGAAAGTTCTGATAAAGCAGGCTAGGGAAAAATAAGGGCACTTTTAGAGTTACAATTTTTAACATTTCATAACCATCTTAAATAAGCAGTATTCTCAATAGACCAGATAGCTTATCATTGACAAATTCATAGAATCATAGAAAATGAGGCTTGGAAGGGACCTCAGGAGGTCATCTAGTCCAAACCCCTGCTCAAAGGAGGACCATCCCCAAATGGATCATCCCAGCCAGGGCTTTGTTGAGCCAGGCCTTAAAAACATCCAAGGATGGAGATACCTCTCTAGGTTACTTATTCCAGGGCTTCACCACCCTTCTGGTGAGGAAGCTTTTCCTAATATCCATCCTAAACCTCCCTTGCTGCAACTTGAGACCATTGTTCCTTGTTCTGTCACCTGCCACAACTGAGAGCAATCTAGCTCTATCTTCTTTGGAACTACCCTTAAGGTAGTTGAAGGCTATTATTAAATCCCCTCTCAATCTTCTCTAGACTAAATAAGCCCAGTTCCCTCAGCCTCTCTTCCTAAGTCACATGCCTCCGCTCCCTCACCATTTTCATGGTCCTTCACTACACTGGAATCTCTCCAGTTTATCCATATCATTTCTGTAGTGGGGGGCCCAAAATTGGACACAGTATTTCAGATGCAATTTCACAGTGCCAAATAGAGAGTAAGAATCGTTTCCTTTGATCTGCTGGCAATGCTCCTACTAATGCAGCCCAATATATCGTTAGCCTTCTTGGCAACAAGTGCACACTGGTGTCTAATATTCAGCTTACTGTCCAGTGCAACTCCCAGGTCCTTTTTTGCAGCGCTGCTGCTTAGCCAGTCAGTCTCCAGCCTGCACCAGTGCATAGGATTGTTCTGTCCTAAGTGCAGGACTTTGCATTAGCCCTACCCTCCAACACATCTACTACTCCCCACACCTGGATGTCTTTTGTAAACTTACTGAGGGTGCACTCCATCCTATCTTCCACACAACTGATGAAGATATGGAGCAAAGCCAGCCCTAAGACTGGCCCCTAGGGTACTCCACTTGATATCGGCTGCCAACCAGACCTCCAGCCATTGACTACTACCCTCTGAGCCTGATGATCCAGCCAGTTTTCTATCTACCTTACAGTCCATTCATCCAACCCATACTTCATTAGATTGCTTCTGGGAATGTTTTGGGAGACCGTGTCAAGAGGCTTGATAAAAGCAAGGTATATCACATCTGCTTATCTTCCCGTATCCACAGAGCCAGTTATCTCATCATAGAAGGCAATCAGCAGTTGCACAGCAGTCTCTGCCTTCTGGTACTGCTTGGAAACATATAGCCAATTGCTGTGCAGGTAAGAAACAGCTGAGACCTATCCAAATCAGATCTAATAATCTGCTTCTTTCATGCACTTAATGAAGTTCTAAGAAGCTGCTGAGCATTTTCATTACAGCCTCTTCTGTCAAGCTGGCAATAATTGTCCCCTTAGTTTTCATGTCCTTGTCAATGTGCTAACTGAAGCAAAGATCTGAATTCATCTAGCATGCCCTAAAAGTAGCAAATATTTGTTTGAAGGATTCCATGAAAGTGAGAAAATGTCTATACCAGAAGGCAGAATTCCACCAGCAGTATTTCCATAATATTTACCACTGAAATAAAAGGAAATACAACTCAGTTCAAAAGCAACTGAACAGACAATAAAAACAAGGAATGGCAGAATTATGCTCTGCAAATTTAGATTATGCATAAAGTATTCTAACCTCTGATCTCAAACTTTTTCATCTGCCATTTCTGTCCACAGTGGAAGATAAATAAGACTACCCAGGTGAGCCATTTGTTGAGGGGGCTGGTGGGGAAGGAGGAGGAGGTATTTAACAATTAAGTTCTGGGAGAGAAAACTTTAGGGAATGTCATCTTACCTTATAAGATGTGTAAGATGCATAAGCTAGTTAACTTCTACAACACCTGTCCCTACCAAATCAGTTTATATTTACAGTGTAAGATCACACTATAATTCCTTTGGGCAGGAATCACATCCTAAAATGTTTTGATAAAATTTGTACCTCTGGGCCCTTCTGCAGGAGAGGCAAACCACAACTCATAATCAATGAACAAATATCTATTTTGTATTAAATTCCCTGATTTCAGTTGAGTTACTTCTGACTTGTATCAGTGTAAATGAACAGAATCACATTCTAGTGTTTTTCTATTGGATTAAGGAGGACAGCCACCATCCTTGACACTGCCAGATTGCAAGATAGAACAAAGAGGGGGGACTTGGTTTGCAGGATTTTATCCACTGGCCACAAAAAGAAGGGATACCATGTGTAAAAAAATGTTTTGAGGTGCAAGTGGGCTTCTTCCTTGTTGGTTTAACCAGTACAAATAACATGAAAAATACTGTTGAACCCCTAAGAGTCACATTCCATCTTCCTTACTGCTTGGCGCTTCAATTAATGGTTCCAGTCAATTCTGGGGGCTTGCTATTCAGATATTTTCCACTGCATCAAGCCATAAAGATTGTAACACTTTAGGCACATCTATATATGCAATTAATGCAGATGAATAAACTCCAGAACTTATTGCTACAGAGTTTTTTTGCTCCCACGCACGTTGTTTGAACATGCACCCTGGAGCAATACACTCTGAAGCATATTGCTCTGGAGTTTATTTGTGCACAGCCCATGGAGCCCAGTTGGAGCAGTCTGAGTTAGCAGAGGACCCAGGGGGTCAGCCTGCCAGCCCAAGGCTGCTTTGACTAGTCTCCATGTGCTGCAGAGGGACTGACTAGGGCACATAGTGCCTCAATGTGGAGCTTGCCAGCAGGCAGCCTTCACACTGAAGCACACTGTGCCCTGGACGGCTTCCCCCCTGCCCACATGTGAAGATGGGGAAGCATCCAGCTGCTCTCCTGTCACACATGCTGCAGAGCAGCCCAAGGTTGGCCTGTCAGCTAGCCCCATACTGAAGCATCCTGTACCCCAGCCAGCTGGAGCAGCATCTACATGTGTGCTGCTGTACACACAAAAAACTCTGACGCAGGGTAGTTCCTGTATTGTACAAGACTACCCAGCTGCAGAGTTAATTGGTTTTGTACACCCTAATAGGGGTTTACATGTAGACACCAAGACACTTGCTGCACAGTTAATTAGTCAACTGCACAGTAAATGTCTCATGTAGATGTACCCTATCAGTATCTACATAATACTGCAGTACTCTGTACAGGGCTGCAGGCCAGGAAACTACAAAATGGGCCTTCTAAGGGGTTGTGTTATGATTGAATGTCTGGCATTTAAAAAACATACATGACACTAGATTCAAGTATCAGAAGCAAGGGACTATTTGGTGACTACTGGGAGAAGGGCAGCCTTTCACTGCATCTCTATACCATGTTGGACTACGCTTGGGAGCACTGCTGTGAAAAAAATGCCTCATCCACGAATTTGTACTCTGTAGTCTCAAGAAAATGTCACATAGCTTCCATTAGAGTGGCACTGGGCAGCTCTATAGTAGGGTCCAGCTGCATTACTCCACTATGAATGCCCAAGCCTGAGGGTGCCAATGAATATGTACAAACCAACTGCAAACATCTCCATGACATTTTTAGTACTTGCTCTGTATGGAGTGGTAATAAGTAGGCCGCTTGCATTCTTATGGTAGTAAGTCCCTTATATTGTACAAAGTGGTACAGGTATGTCCTTAGGGTGTTTCTTGTTATAGGTTATGGCCAATAGACAAATACAACACTTGTTTCCTGCCTTACTTAATTCTGCGTTTTAAGTTACATGTTTAGAGTTATTACTGAGGTAAGGGAAAACACATTATCATCAAGTGAATGCCTACAGTGTAGATCAATCACCAACATGGAAAGGGACATATTGTAATTTTAGTTAAAGATAGGAGATTGGGGCTACAAAAGTAAAGCCATACATTATAACTACTATGGAAATTTTGCACAAAGGTCAAGGACAGAATAAGTGAGCTCACGTTCTGCAGAACATGAATTATAAGCAAAGAAATAGAAACCTGACATCCCTAGTGTAGATAAAATGACTCAAGAGTAACATCCTCCTTGCAAATCCCCATTGCACCCTCTTTATTTAAATCAAGCAATGACTAGGAAGAGGCACAGGAAACTTATTTGAATCTGTACAGTGAAATTTGTGGCTTGTTTTATGATGCACAGAACCTGTTAGATTTAGGCATTAAACTGAAGTCCAAGGAAGAGTAATGAACTATAAATAAGACATACAGTCCTCAGAAATTGTTAGATGCTTACTTGTAAAATCACAAGTTAGCATTTCATTTTTCCATTGGAGTGCAAGGAGCCATAAGGATTAGGACAAGTAAAAATATACTCTGAAACTAAGCTGATGTGATCTGGGGCTCAAACCAGATACAAATTAGTTATCTCAGGATGCTAGAAAAATGAGCAGTCAGGAACATTAAACATTTCAACTATATGAACTTTGTTCTTCAAGATTGCAGCCACCAGAAAAAAAAACATACCTCAGCCTAGCCTCTTCCTGAGAACCTTTCATGCTATACCTACCTCTGTATAAGTGTACAAAGCCCAGTAAATTCTGTAGATCAAATGCATAGAGCAACAACGTATTGCAATAAATGATCTTCAGTGTCAGTTGTCCCAGGGGAGCTGGGATGCCAAAGGAACCACGGCGCAGCAAAGAGTCCCACTTACCTCCTGCAGAGCCGGAAGAGCCGGAGGATGCGTGCACGCTGAGGACTCCGGCGCGGGTGATCAGCCAGGCGTTTATCCAGCTGCGGCAGAGCAGCGGGGGTGGAAGACGCCTCCCGGAAGGAACAAAAAGCGGCCCCGCCGAGGCAGCGGGGCAGTTGAGAGGAGGAGACCAGAGGAGCGAGCTCCTGCAAGGAGGGGATCAGCCACCACACGCAGCGGCAGGGAGAGAAAGAGGCGGAGCCAGAGCCGGCTCCGAGAGAGCGAGCAAAGCAACCGGCAGCAGTGCTAGTGGAGGAGCCGGCTCCGCGGTTGTCGGCACAGCCGGTGAGGAAACTGGCTACAGAGCCGGAAGAGGAGCTGGCTGGGTGACAGACAGCAGAGCCGGTGAGGAAACCGTCTGTATCACCAGCAACAGAGCCGGAGGAGGAGCTGACTGGGTGACAGGCAGCAGAGCCTGTGAGGAAACCAGCTGCCCCACAAGTGGCAGGATCAGTGGAGGAACCGGCCGCATTGCAGACAGTAGCGCCGGTGAGGTAACCGGTCGCACCACAGAGAGAAGAGCCAGCGGAAGAACCGGCTGCATCACGGGCCACAGGATTGAAGCAGGTGCTGAGGCAGAAGGGCCGGGCTGGCGCCCCAGTAGGCTGTACACCCAGCCTGAAGACCTCTATTGATGGCCGGCAAGTCGGGGGTGAGAGGGTGGCAGGCCAAGGACAATGTGGGAGCCATAGGAGGTAGAACTTAAGGTGGCGAGTGGCCAGGGTGTAGGGGAGGATGGAGCCCTGAGAATACCCACCGAGAAATGTGCCGACCCTGGGGGCTGCCCCGAGGGAGGACCCCCCACTGAAGTTCCATCCAAAGTCGTGGCAGGCGAGTCAAGGGGTCCTCCTAATGTCAGCAGAGGTAACCTCTGGGGTTCACCCCTAAGCCCAGGGCACACGAGATCTTGGGCCTGGGCAAAGGCGGCACGGGAACACCTATTAGAGCAGAGGTGGGCACATCGGTTTATGTACAAGCATTCCCCGCAGTCAGCATCTGGGGTCCAACTCACCTTCATTGCTTGCAAACCACTGGGATTAAACACGTATTTATTTAGCGTATGTGGCTTTGGCGTATTGTTTCAGCCATTTTAAGGCAATGATATCACCAGTGTGATGAGATGAAGGCCACCAGGCAGCACAGTAAATGGACCCAAGTCAATAATGTGGGGCATGAAGTAATGTTGTCCCATTTACTTCGGTGTATACAGTCATTTTCTACAACCTAGGGTTGGGGGAAGGGAATGGTGTTGAGGGAAAGGGATGGGAAATAGTATAGCCCCAAGGCTGAGCCACTGGGCTTTCCTAGCTCCAGGGTTGGGCTGAAGCTGTATGTAAGCATTCACAAGATGAGGTTAGCCCCTTCATAGATCAGGTTAACCCATTCTTGATCTCAATTAGTGCATATACTCAGGTTAACCAACTTAGAGCAGTCTCAGCATTTTGGGGTGATTTAAACACTCTGCACACTTGTACCATAGGGCATTTAGATCCCCCAAACCCTGGTTAGTTGGATTTAAACATAAACCTGTACACACACTGTAATATTCAATTCAAATGCAGCTACACAAAATTTATGCAGACCAGGATTCTTAAAAAACGTATACACTGTAAAGGTGGCTGTGGGAACTGCTAAAGACTGAAATGCAATGTTCATTATCCCCCCCTATTATTATTATTATTATTTTATGTTTATAATGTCAAACTATTTAATCAAGGTGAAATTTCCTTGATTGGGTTCTGGTCCATAGCCATTTCACTTTGAAAGTTTGAGCAACATCCATTCAAATGTCTTTGAATTCTGTATGGGTTTTAAAAAAACCATGGGTACAAAACCACACACTCATTTCATATGTTGTAGACATAAGTTTGAAAGAAATTTTATGGAAATAATAAACACATTTTATATTGATATAAATTTTGTGGAACGGGGCTAAAATATATCAGGTATTTTACTGGTGTTCAAAACTCACGACATCATTTAGGATTTGTACCTCTCTGTCTCTAAATTTATTCAGACATTTTATGTTATGCTAATGCAAATACAGGTTTATCAAATCTTCGCAAGTTCTTAATATGCTACATATTGCATTACTGTTTTAATCTTTCTGCTGTGGATCAATGAAGAGCTTAGCAAACATTAGACCCAATACTTAGTTCTGTGTCCCCCAACTGAGATATAAGTAAGTTGGTAAAAGATAGCTAAATGGAGCACCACAAGGATGTGTCAGTTCAGTTACATTTACTATCAGTGGAATATATACATTACAGGAACTCTCATAGGCCTTGATCTGGAGAAAGTGGCTTACCATTATGTTCTGTACATATAGATTCATAGATTCATAGATGTTAGGGTCGGAAGGGACCTCAATAGATCATCGAGTCCGACCCCCTGCATAAGC
>NW_005841841.1:5892737-5893148 GCF_000455745.1 Alligator sinensis | reverse complement strand
ATCTAACCTCCTCTTGAAGACCCCCAGGGTAGGGGAGAGCACCACCTCCCTTGGGAGTCCGTTCCAGACCCTGGCCACTCGAACTGTGAAGAAGTTCTTCCTAATGTCCAATCTAAATCTGCTCTCTGCTAGCTTGTGGCCATTATTTCTTGTAACCCCTGGGGGCGCCTTGGTGAATAAATACTCACCAATTCCCTTCTGTGCCCCCGTGATGAACTTATAGGCAGCCACAAGGTTGCCTCTCAACCTTCTCTTGCGGAGGCTGAATAGATTCAGTTTCTCTAGTCTCTCCTCGTAAGGCTTGGTCTGTAGGCCCTTAACCATACGAGTGGCCCTTCTCTGGACCCTCTCTAGGTTATCCGCATCCCTCTTGAAGTGCGGTGCCCAGAATTGCATGCAGTACTCCAACTG
>NW_005841841.1:5856044-5892459 GCF_000455745.1 Alligator sinensis | reverse complement strand
ACCCATCCACCATGACTCTCTGGGTGCGACCCTCCAGCCAATTCGCCACCCACCGGACTGTGTAGTCATCCAAGTCACAGCCTCTTAACTTGTTCACCAGTATGGGGTGGGATACCGTATCGAAGGCCTTCCTGAAGTCTAAGTATACGACATCCACCCCTCCTCCTGTGTCCAGGCGTTTTGTAACCTGGTCATAAAAAGAAACTAGATTGGTCAGGCATGATCTGCCTGCCACGAACCCGTGCTGGTTTCCCCTCAGCATAATTTGTCCTGCCGGGCTCTCACAAATGTGAGCCTTGATAATTTTTTCAAAGACTTTGCCAAGGATGGAGGTGAGACTGACTGGCCTATAGTTGCCCGGGTCCTCCTTCCTCCCCTTTTTGAAAATGGGGACCACTTTGGCCCTTTTCCAGTCCTTTGGGACATGGCCCGTGCGCCACGAGCTTTCAAATATTCCCGCTAGTTGTGCAATGATGTCAGCCAGTGTCTTCAGCACCCTCGGATGGAGCTAATCCGGGCCTGCCGACTTAAAGGCATCCAGTTCTTCCAAATGACTCTGCACCATCTCAGGGTCTACGCATGGTAGTCTGGCACCTTGCTGCTGCCTCTCTACAACCCCAGTGAGAGACTTGTCGTGCCCCTCGCTTAGGAACACTGAGGCTAAGAACTCGTTGAGGAGTTCAGCCTTGTCCCCTCTGTCCGTCACCAATTGTTTCTGCCCATTTAGCAGGGGTCCTATTCCTCCCTGGGCCTTCCTTTTACTCCCAATATATCTAAAAAACAATTTCTTGTTGTCTTTTACTTGGGTTGCCATCCTCAGCTCCATGGCAGCTTTGGCCCGTCTAACTGCCTCCCTACAAGCACGAGCAGAGGAGGTATATTCATCTTTGGTGATCTCTCCCTGTTTCCACTTTTTATGCGCTTCCCTTTTGTCCCTTAGGCTGCTTCTTCATTATATAAGTTATCATTATCATCATCATCATCATTACTACTACTACTATCATTACTGCTACTGCTATTACAAGTATTACTATTTTTGTTCCCTTACTCTAAATCTTCTTAGTAGTCAGGTAGCTGCAATACGTGGATGGATGACAAAGCTTTTTCTCAGAAGCCACAGCCAATCCAACCTGGCAGGTACAAAACAGCTAGAAAAAAAAATCATATTTCCAAACATCAGAGCTGATTTTTGCAAAGAGTGCAGCAGCTAACAGCATCATTCAGAGATTTGACAAACTTATTGTACATCTCAATTAACCAACAGCAAAGAGGCAATGACAACATCACAAATGTTATGTCTGATTCCACATGTTTGTGCCTCTGCTATTGTTGTGATGCAAATGGTGTTGGAAACCTGGTGGGGCAGATTTAACATACAGGTTAACTGACTATGTTGTAAATGGCATGTTTTTCTTTGGTCCACACAGCAAAGCTAATGCTATTAATTTAGGGTGGATGTGATTATGTTTTGCTGAGATTTCTCTCATAAGGCAGATTTAAGATGTTAATCTTAGTACTGAATCAAAGTAAACTAGATTCAATACAGCTATGCTTTGTTTGAATAAACACATTTTTAGAGTGCACATTCTAGTAACAAAACTGTTACTTTTGTATTTCTTTCGAGTGTCTATAAAATTATGTACACACATACAGCTTCTTAATAAACTCAGAGGTTTTATTTTACATCTTTATCTAAGCTTAACCAATATTTCACTGAAAGAGGAATTAGTTTAGCAAATTCAGATATGGTTTTCATTAAAACAAGATTAAATGAATGATCTGAGATTGTGCATCAATACAATTTATCTAAATAGGAATTCAGCAGTATCAGATTTCACAATAATAGGCTCTTATTTTATTGCTTATTTACATTGAAGAAAATGGAAGACATCTATTAAAAGGATATAGTCTCATTTTCTTGTGGTCAGAAGCATGTTAACTCTGATCTCAATCCTTTCCGTTTCCCTACTCTGAACAATGCTCTCAGACGCTGCTGATACATGACTATGGCATTCAAACGCATATTAAAGTTATTTACCAAGTTGTCGAAGGCAGATAGAGTCTAGAGTGCACTTCCCAGAATGTATTGCTATTAGAAACTCCAGTTATAAAGTCATTTCCTCTAGTTTAATCAGAATCCTGAAATCTTTTGGATGGCATTGTGTAAGTAGAACAAAATATTAAAGAACATCCTCCCTGCTTCCCTCAGTAACTAACTCTATTTCCCAAAGGAGAGCAGCCGTTCAAGATGTACAAAAATGAAGTTAGAGGATTACAATCTGACCTTGAAAGAACAACTAGGAGCAGAATACTGCCACATTTCCATTTGAACTTCAATTAAAAAAACACACACACACATAAAGGAAAGGTTTCCCAGCATACAACTGATTTTTATTTAGTTTTTTTGCTAAATGTTGCTTCACCCCCTTCTGAACTGTTCAGTGGAAATATTATCATCTTATTCCATTCACTCAGATATATCTGATATGTATTGCAAGAAGAAAACTGCTTTCCTTCTTCCTTCTGAAATGGCTTTATCAGATGTTAAAGAAGAAATATCTAGGAAAAAAAGAAAAAAAACCTACAAATAAATGAAGAGAGACTTACAGATTGAATATAAAAATAGTTCATCTAAACACCAAGCCCCTAACAGTGCCGCAGCATGTCTGAGACATATGGGTCTGAGCTCTGGTCTGATACTTTCTCACAGTGATGCAAACAAATAAAAAAAAAAAACCCCACAGACACACAGAGAAAAAACCAAATCTTTTACTCAGTTGTGACCCTTCTGTTCAATTCTCAGAGTTAGAAGCCATTTTCGCATTAAGTTAATTCTGAGCATCTCTTTGCCTCATGCTTACATACATCATCTTTCCCTCATGCTTACATACATCAGTACATGCGTTTTATCAACATTCAAGGAGAACTGGTCACATAATACATGATTGTTACTGTTCTCTCTTCATAATGTTTTACCTATTTAAAAAAGGTAAAACCTGCAAAAAAGCTAAAAGCAAAATGGTCCTTTGTAAAAACATACCTCTTTGGTGATGCCCGTGACTACATTTATTCTGGTTTGAGGGAATATAAAAATCAAACCAAACTTAAAAATATCCTTTATCATTACCTCTGGGATTCCCAGTGCTTCCTGTTTCCAAGAGTCTGTTTTTGTAATGCAAGCTATTCAGGGCAGAGTTTGTCTGTATTTGTGCGTGTGTGAAACAAGTCCAAGGAAACTGTTACAACTGAGCAAAATAAATGATGATAACAATAACGGAGTCCTGACCTCAAGATTACTGACCAGCTAGTGAGGGTTTGTTGTGATTGAAGAACTGAGAGATAAGAAGGATTTCACAGTGTGTGCAGAAGGTCCACAAATCTGGGATGCCAAGTTGGAAGATTCCTTCAGAATCTCTCCATCTCTAGTCAGTTTCCCCACCAAAATCAACACTGCAACAGACACGTGCACATGTGCACACACATGCACATACATACACACTGCCCTGATGTAACTGTCTTTATAGGAAATTAGGGAACAGCAATCTTTCATACCTTACTTACAACATGATGGATGGCAGAAAAGATAACTCTTTTGGAAAGGGGGGAAACTATGAGGCCAGGCCAACAACTATAATTCAGATAATCTGGATATGGAGAAGCAAAGTAATTACACAGCCCCAAAAGAATGCATCTTGATAGCAAAGGAATGCCTTCTTTTGTTGCTGCCAGCCTAAAGGTTCCAAGACAAAAACGTTTTTAGTGACAGACATACAAACATTTACGAAGTATGAGTTAGATGAAGAGGGGAGAAAGGTATGCATGTACAATATTTAGTCTTTGAGAAAATTGGTCAAAATGGCCCTCTCAACACATGAGAAAGGCTCAAACAGGCAAAGAGAATCTTACCAAAATAGTACAGAAAGGTCCTAAATTTTATTCAATCAGATTATGAAGAAAAGACAAAATACCAGAATTTTGCGGATGCAAAAACTACTCTATAGAGTATATGAGTATATGCACGTTCAAAGAAATACAACTAACTGAAAACCAGACCAATATAGACTTATTAAAATTTTGCATTGAATATCTCATGTATCTTCAGTCCAGTTCAAGCAGTTTAACTAGTCTTTCTATCGGCTAGTAAGTGCACAAGTGCTTTGGATATGCATGTGCATATGCAGATATGAAACCCTTGTCTACATAGTAGTTAAAATACTCTTCAGGTGTGCACAGGCGTGTGTTGATAATGCTCAGGAAGACATTGTTCTTGGGGTTTGTGGGACTTTAATTTGCATGTGCACTGCAAATGTGTGGAATTTTTACATCTATTATCTTCTGCTCTAAGCAGATTCAACTAACGTCATGATTAAAACATTTGAGTATCTGTGCCTACAATTACTGCTGTCTCAACAGTGTCTGAACTGTGTGTACCAACATTAGTGCAACTGGAGGGACTTAGAAAACTGTTAGTGTAGACATCACTCCCTGTCTATTGTTCTTAAGACATTATTTTTCCATTTGAACATTTTGTATATTTTTACCTTTGCTCTCTGCCCCCCAAAAATCCTGTCGGGATTTTCCTCTCACCTCCTCCTCTTTTATTTTCTATTTTTGCTCACCTACAATTTTTGGTTCATGTCATATGAGCTTACTACTCACTCAACAACTATTCAAAATTTGTTTAAAATCTTAATTTTTTTAAAGCAATTTTCACATTGTAATTATTGCTAGTGTGTTACAGCCAAATGTTCACATTTACTATGGCTGCCTAATGGGAAAAATAAAGATTTCATTAAAAAGCTAAGATACAAACCATTTTCTAGATTAGCTTTTTGTACATGAAAACTATGGAATGGGTGATCTGCTTTCTGGTTTGCTTTTGAGTGTAATAGAGAGCACAGCAGTAATTTAAAAGTACTTCAGGTTTTTTCTTTGTGCACTGGGATTTTTCATTTCATAGATCATTTATGACTTGCTGCAGTGATTTCATAGTCTTAGTATACGTCCTTATTGCAAAAGAAATATTTTTTTGTTGGTCTCTAAAATCTGTGCTATTATCATGGTCAGTCACTGAGGGAGCAGGGAACACTGACCTAACCCTTGAAACTGCTGAATATATTTTTAAACTTTGAGCACAAGAGTCCTATTGATTATCAGCACATACAGTTCCACAGAAACTCTTATCAGAGGTTGCTTTATGATCAACAACAGTGTGAGTGGCATGTTTGGAAGTACATGTAATACTAGAAAATATCTATATTTTCAAAATCCTGTAGCGCAAAATAATTACAACAGTCTTCTAACCTGATCCTCAACTAGGGTAAATCAGTATAAATCCATTGTGATCAATGCAACTGTGTTGATTTATATGAACCGTGTTCCTGACCATCTGCATAGCAATGTGATGCTGTTCACTATAACAGATCATATACAAATATGCTATAACTGCACACTGTTCACGCCCTAATACAAATTCATTGTCACAAGGTAATATTGTAAACACTGAGTTGTGTTCTAGATGTGAGACTAACTTAGAAAAAGCGGAACTGTCCCAAGACATTCAGGATGCACATCAGTTCTATACTGTAACATGAAAAAATAGATTTACCGTATATGGAATATTTTTTTCATATCCATTCTTCCATAGTTCTAGCCACCCTAAATCACCTGATGTTTCTTTAGAGCAAAATAGGAAGGAAAAAAGCTCCTTTGTGGATGGACTGTTATTTTGGATATCAATAAACCAAATTAATTCTGACTTGGTTGCACCTAGTGCTTCAAATACATCAGTATACAAACAAAAGTCCGGGTGAGGGTGATCCCCTGCCCTCCATTAATGCTGACTTTGTGAAGGAACATCTTGAGAAGCTGCATACCTTCAAGTCAGCCGGCCCTGACAATCTTCACCCCAGGGTACTCAAGGAGCTGGTGAGCATCATAGCCCAGCCTCTAGCACGGATCTTTGAAAACTCTTGGCGCTCTGGTGTAGTGCCCGAAGACTGGAAGAAGGCCAATGTGGTGCCTATCTTCAAGAAAGGGAGGAAAGTGGATCCGGCTAACTATAGGCCCATCAGCCTGACTACTATCCCGGGGAAGATCTTAGAAAAGTTTATTAAAGAGGCCATCCTTAATGGACTGGCCGACGACAACATCTTAAGGGATAGCCAGCACGGGTTTGTTGCGGGTAGGTCTTGCTTGACCAATCTCATTTCCTTCTACGACCAGGTGACCTATCACCTGGACAAGGGAGAAGAGATTGATGTCATATATCTTGACTTCAAAAAAGCCTTCGATCTGGTGTCCCATGATCGCCTCTTGGAGAAACTGGCCAATTGTCGCCTTGGGTCCTCCACGATCCGCTGGCTGGAAAATTGGCTCCGGGGTCGGACCCAGAGGGTAGTAATCGATGGAAGTCACTCATCGTGGTGTCCTGTGACCAGTGGGGTCCCCCAAGGCTCTGTCCTTGGACCCATACTGTTCAACATCTTCATTAATGATGTGGACACTGGAGTCAGAAGCGATCAGAACTGGCCAAGTTCGCCGATGACACCAAACTTTGGGGCAAAGCATCCACACCAGAAGACAGGCAGGTTATCCAGGCTGACCTGGACAGGCTCAGCAAGTGGGCGGACGAGAATCTGATGGTGTTCAACGCCGATAAATGCAAGGTTCTCCACCTTGGGAAGCAGTGCGATGCGGCGGCTAGTAAAGTGACCAAAACGCTGGCTTGCATCCATAGATGCTTCTCAAGCAAATCCCGGGACGTCATTCTCCCCCTGTACTCGGCCTTAGTGAGGCCGCAGCTGGAGTACTGTGTCCAGTTTTGGGCTCCACAATTCAAAAAGGATGTGGAGAAGCTTGAGAGAGTCCAGAGAAGAGCCACGCACATGATCAGAGGTCAGGGAAACAGACCCTACGATGACAGGCTGAGTGCCCTGGGGCTCTTTAGCCTGAAAAAGCGCAGGCTCAGGGGTGATCTGATGGCCACCTACAAGTTTATCAGGGGTGGCCACCAGCATCTGGGGGAATGTTTGTTCACCAGAGCGCCCCAAGGGATGACGAGGTCGAATGGTCACAAACTACTTCAAGATCGTTTCAGGCTGGACATAAGGAAGAATTTCTTTACTGTCCGAGCCCCCAAGGTCTGGAACAGCCTGCCACCGGTGGTGGTTCAAGCGCCTTCATTGAACACCTTCAAGATGAAACTGGATGCTTATCTTGCTGGGATACTATGACCCCAGCTGACTTCCTGCCCTTTGGGCGGGGGGCTGGACTCAATGATCTTCCGAGGTCCCTTCCAGCCCTGATGTCTATGAAATCTATGAAAATATCCCCTTCAGCATATGAAACTGATACCCAGGAAATACCTGATTAGCTTTCCTTTGCCACTTACGAACAAATTCCTTTTCATATCACTATCTTAGACGCTGCTTTCCATTTCTGTTAATCAAGCTTTAAAAAGATTCATGAAAGATGTGCCCTCTCGCATCTCCTGAGGCAAGCTGTTCTGAATCTTAGTCCCCTTAGCAGGCTTCTAGTCAGACTGTTTAAGATATTATTTTTTTCCATTTAGTAGGGAGATGCAAGTGCCATAGTTTTCAAGGCACTAATGCAGTCTGTATCTGCCTGCAACTAGTGAACAACCACCTTAGATGGTCTTTGATTTCTGAACTACAGGAAATATTAAGGGAAAAAGCCTGAAAATATTATGTATGCATACAGTGATATACTGACCACTCATTTTCTGTTCATTATGCTTGAGGAAGAAGCTCCAAGTGACAGTGCTTTTGGGGAACAATACCCTGGAATCAGTTGTATTACAAGGAAGCTCACATTACACAGCACTGATTCATCGAATTCTGACACTCAGTGAAGTCGATATTTGTCACATCCTTGGTTGTGAGAGATTACCAAACAACATGCGAGAATAAGAGGAAGATGAATTGAGAAATACCTGAACAAAAGAATGGAACAATTAAGAGCTACATCAGATTTAAACCTGCCCAGAAACGTGGAGAGCAACAACAGGAGGTTTAAATGGTGCTTCACTTCATCTTTCTGTGAGGAAAAAGAAGATGAGGACACTTTTATTGCACATAATAACTCATTCTGAAGCACTGGAAATTTTCAGTAGGTTTCATTTAACTAAGGCAAAGGAGGAGAAATCTGAAATAGATATTTGAGGAGTATTGTGCTCTGTATAAAAACAAAATATATGAGCAATGTATTTTTAAATGGAGAGTTAAAAAAGAAGATAAAAACATAAAAGACCTTTTTATAAGGTTGAAGAGACAATCTTCTAATTTTCTGGGGCTAACAGAGTTCATGTTAAAAGATGGAACTGTGACAGAGACTGGGACAGAGAAAGAGATTGCTGAAAGATGAGGAATTAGATCTTGACAAAGTTATTTTAATTTGTTGAGCCCCGAAAGTCAGTTAGTCTAGAATTAAGTTTATGTAGGGTAGAAAATACCATATCTATTTTGACACTCCATATGGTAGAGAATACAAAATACAATAGGAAGAGAGACATAAGGGAAAAAAAACAGGCAGAGCTCAGAAAGAAAATAGCCTGTGGACCCCCCAAGCAACTTGGGAAAAAGGATGGAAGAAGTGTAAATGTTCACACCGCTCTGCAAAAGTTTGAACATGACAGCAAAGTGTACATAACATGGACAAAGTGAATGATAACACTCAGAGGAACTGTTTATGGAAGAAATGGACTAGATTGTAGAAGAACATGACAGCCTAAAATAGACTGCTTGTTAAATTTATTAACAGTTATTAATAATTTATTGGACAAAGATGGAAAAAGCCAATGAGTGCCAAGAGAAGTAATGCTAGCAACAGACAGAAAAAGTAAACAGCTAACAGTGGTGATCTAACTCCGACTAAAGGAGTTTGTGAATTATATATTTCACAAACTCCTTATATATATTTTTTCACAAACTCCATATATCTATATATAGAGAGTTCATGAAATATATGAATACATGCATACACACACACACACACACACACACATACACACTCCTATATATTTATACTCCTGTATACACACACACACATCCAATAAAAATTGGATAGAATACAGTTTGTAACGGTGCCAAGAGAAGAACACCAATTCCTGGGTTGGGTTAAAAGCATGTCAAACCCTTGATCCCATCAAAACGTTATTCTTTGGAGGGGCAGGAAACAAAAACAGTTGAGGAGGAGTTTGAGGACATCTCCTGGATAATGCAAATGTTTTCATGAGAATAGAGAAAAGATTTGAAAGAGACCATCTTTTCCTATTATTCTTGCTTTTAGGAAAGTTCTCTTCATCCTCTGAAAGTAAATGGAGGAAGAGCATAGACTTATTCGTTTGAGGATCATAGACTGCATACAACAAGAAGTCAACTGAGGAAACAAGAACAACAAGAAATACTTTGATTATGTACAGACTCCCAACCTACATGGGAAGAAATTTTGGAAAGGTGGCTGGTGTTTTCCTGCACTCGATATAGCAACAGGCTTCTGACAAGTGTTCTTATTAAAAATAGAGCATATGCTTTTGACTAGTGAACATCCCCTTTCTGACACACAATTTCTTCAGACTGCCATTAGCATTGTACTTAACACCTGAAGTGTGTAACTGGAAAACACAACATATCTGTGATGATATGGAGGGGAAGGGGAGGGAAAGAACAAAGGTGAAGAGCATGATGAGGGACTACGAAAAGCTTTTGAAAGAGACAGAGTTGATGGAACAAAGCTAACCAAATAGAAGTATAACAGAAATAACATAACCTAAAGAGAAGTTAACATTGCAAAATGCGCAATGGATCACAACACACAGTTCTTACATTCCCTAACAGGTAAGGAAGGGGTTTCAGAGATTCCTTGGGATGGTGCATTATATTGGGAAAGACCTGCTTGTTTAAACTGCCTCCAGCAGAACCCTGAGAGTGCTGCTCTCATGACATGGGATGCAAATCTTAATACAAAATTTGATAAATTGATGGAGACAAAGTGGCCCAAATCACAGAAACTATGTGAGGAAGTTTAAAACTAGGTGGCTCCACAGATGCCTTCACAGACAGTAATACAGTTCTCTTGCAGTAGTATGAATAAAGCCAAAAACAAGTTACCTACACATCACCACACTAATATAATGAAACATCAGTATGTGCAAATCAAGAAGGCAGCTTTGGTTATAATTCAGAGATTTAAAATGTTTCAAAATTTGATTTAGGAAGGCCAGCATTAGCTGAAACCACACTATTTACAGCCATTGCCAAAAGGGGCCTAGCCAAACTCTTCTTACCCTACAGATACCAAGATTACTTTTCCAGTATGATTAGCAAACTGAATACATACCTGGGAGAGAAGTGATGATTGCAGACACATCCTACAGGTTGAAGAGCAGCGAAGCAAAGTCCAGAACCAGATTGTGTGTGTGCCAATAAAAAAAATTAACAAACCCACAACACAATCTTAGATGAAACACTGACTCTGACTGCCAAAACCTAGGCTGAGGATTGCACCCCCACACCCCCCGCCAGAAAGTCAGACATAGACAATCTAGACTATCATTGTGGCAGAGCACCTTTGGGTGCTTGACACCTTAAGGTCTTTAGCAGGCTATGAGGTGGCAGCAGAGTCCATCAGGTGGTCACATGACAGCCAGGAGGCTGCCTGATAAAAGCAGGGCTGAGCAGCCTCAGTATAAGAGCAGGCCCTGAGGAGCAGAGCTGGCAGTGGCTCCAGGGATGTCACTGAGGTAACATTGACCAGCTGGAGATCTGCTGCTCCTTTGAACATCCTGGAGGTCAGCGTAGGAACTATGGGGATGGAGGAGGTTCTTAGGGACCCAGCAGGGTCCCAAGCCCCGAGGAAGCAGCTGTAGGCCTGGGGCTGTGGAGAGGCCATGTACACCTAGGTCTAGAAAAGGCACAGGCCAGTCTAGGAAGGGGCTTAGAGCTTGTGGGCCTACTGAGGGGCTGGGCAGTCCCCTGATTAGAAGTGGTGGTGACTGAGGCCAGGGGCTCAGATGAGCCCATTGGAATAAAGGACTGCTAGGTATAAGATCTATGGGGCTTTAGGCAAGCCCCGTGTGAGTTGTTGGCTTTATGGTGGGGCCCAGGGGAACCCCTGTTGAATAGGAAGGTCAGCTGCTGATAGACTCATCCCATGGAATCTTGACTGGTCAATGCAAGGGGACCAGGGCTGATGGGCTGAAGCGCAAGTAAGCCCACTATGAGGGGCAGGCCAGAGCTGCTGATAGTTACTGGTACCCTGGCTGGCCTAGAGGCAGGACCAGAGCCTAAAAGAGGCTGAAGGTCCCTTTGAGGGGGAGGTGGGGGGGACATCACTGCCAAGAGAGAACAACTGGCCAGCACACTGGAATGACAGAGGCTGAAGCCCACCCTTCTGATGGGAGGTAGCTCATAAGGGGCCTGAGAAAAATGGGGCCAATGACTGAGGGTGATATGATGGTGGAGTGCCCAGGAGAGAAAGCTGCCCAGGAAGAACATCCAGAAGCCCAGTGAGAGAGGCATAAAACCAGGGCAGGTAGGCCTGCATTGTTCCTGGGGCATTACAAACTATACCCTGCTGGGGTTGGATGATGTTGTGGGGCTGCCTGTGGTGGGGCAGTCTCCAGGAAATGCCACACAAGTGCCTCACCAGTTAAAGGGAAGTATGGGGTGCCAGAAAGCTTCAGCCCCTACAGCCTTGTGGAGGGGCTGTGGAGGGGGTAAGGGAGCACACCCTGACAGAAAAGCACCAGGTTTGGACAACAGCACAGAGGCCAAAAGGGCCTGAGGCACAATGCCTGATGAGTGAGGCCTAAATTAGAGTAGGGATCCAGGCATGTAAACAGACACCTGAGGCCCAAAGGTTGTACATCCCAGAAACCCCAGCGAATGGGTGGAGTAGTGACCCCACTGAGGGGCAAGAAGCCCAGAGTGGGGGCATGAGTAGAGGCCCCAGAGAGGGGACATGTGGCCCAGACATGTCTAAAGACACCTCAGGCCAAGTTGGGCCAGAGGCTGGACCAGGATATGTCCAAGGACGCCTGAGGCCAAGTTTGGGCCAGAGGCAGTGTAGCCCAGCAATAGGGCCAGGGGAGTTGGAAGTGATTTTGGATGGGACCTGCAAGGCATGGGACATAGTAAAGGGAAGTTCAGAGCTGTGTATTACACCTTTGGCATCAGGGCATACAATAGGCAGCCTCTCTTCTACAAACAGGCTCTGGGAGTGGCAAGAGATGTACGGCTGAAATCCTGCTGCGCCCCCGCTCCCCTGAAGCCCCCCAGTGACCCCCAGCAGCTGCAGAGCACCCCACCAACCCCCAACACAGCTGGAGATAAGCAGGGCCCATGATGGGAGGGGGTTAACCCCAGACAGTGGGAGGAGGCAGCTGAGTGGGCCGGGGAGGGTCTCACCCCAACCCAGTCCCTACTTCACCCAGCCCCGCAGGGAGCCACGTGACCAGGCTGCATTCTTGTCTGCCCGGCGCGTGAGTTAGTGTGGAGTTTGTGCAGGAGGGTGAGTGGGAGGGCCTGAGGCCCTGCCTGTGCACCCCCACCCTAGGGAAGCAAGTCCCAGCCATAGTCAGCCCACCAGTGGCATGACACAGATGGGCATGCGGCACACCCCGAGAGTCCCCTCGGGGCCTGCGGCCCCCCTGCCTTTGGCTCCTCAGAGGCCTCCACCCAGACGGAGCCCATGGTTCCAGGCTCCATGCAGACAGAGCCCCTGGCTCTCAGCTGTGGGGCTGCCTGTCACTTTTTCAGGCTCTGGGGCCCAGGAGCATGGCGCCTTCCCTTGTGGGGTCTGCTCCCTTTGGGTGTCTCTGGTGTGCCAGCTGGAGGAGCTCCAGGTCACAGTCCAGAGACTGCGTGCCATCAGGGACTGTGAGCAGGAGATAGACTCCCACTGCCAGGCTCTTCTCCCCCGTGAGACAGAGGGTAAACCACAGTCTGCCTCCAGGACAAGGGAGGACCCAGGGACCTCCCATTCTGTCCAGCCAAGAGGATGGACCAAGGTGGTCAAGGGCCCCAAGGCCTGGTGTGCCAAGGCCCCTGCCCCGCTGGAGCTATGCAACAGGTACAAACCTCTTGCAGCCCCAGCAGAGCCTGCTGAGTTGCCAGCTCCTGCAGGCAACACAGGCACTACTGTAGCTACTGCCCCTGCTCTCCCCAAGACAAAGCACAAAGTTTTTGTCATAGGAGACTCCATCCTGAGGGAGACTGAGGGGGCAATCTGCCGCTCTGACCCCTTAGCCGGGGAAGTCTGCTGCTTCCAAGGAGCCCGCATCCAAGACATTGTGGAGAAGATCTCTAAATTCCTCCAGCCCAGTGACCACTATCCCATGCTCCTTATCCATGTGGGCACCAGTGACATGGCTCAGAGCTCTCCCAGCTGGGTCATGAGGCACTACAGGGATTTGGGAGCTGGGCTAAAAGGTCTGGGGGTGCACGTGATGTTTTCTTCGATCCTCCCAGTCTCAGGGTATGTGCTGAGGAGGCAGAGGAGGATCCAGGTAGTGAACCAAAGACTGCAGTGCTGATGTCATCGGGAAGGCTTTGGCTTCCATGACCACAGTCCGCTCTTTGGTGAGAGAGGCAGCGAGCTGCTGGGAAGAGACGGCCTCCACCTCTCCCCACTGGGGAGGAGGCTTTTCTCAGCCAGACTGGCTGACCTGCTCCACTGGGCTTTAAACTAAGTCCGCTGGGGACGGGGGGACTACTGCCACTGCTGGTCCACTGAGCAACCCTTGCAAAGCCAGCAGTCCAAGGTACTTAAGGGAGCCCACCCCTACCCCAGCCCTGGAACAATCTGTGGGCAAGGCAAGGGCCCCCAAGGAGACCCTTGCCTGCCTGTACACAAATGCCAGGAGCTTGGAGAATAGACAGGAGGAATTTGTCCTCCTGCCTAACACAAATAATTATGATGTCATAGGGATAACAGAGACTTGGTGGGACTCCATCCATGACTGGACCACGGGTATAGACGGCTATACCCTGTACAGGAGAGATCGAGGGGACAAAAGGGGCAGAGGCATAGCTCTCTATGTCAAGGAGAGCTATGCATCCCTGCAAGCTGATATTGGCAACCAGGGTTGATGGCTGGAGACCCTTTGGGTTAAAATCCATGGGGAACATGGCACAGGGAACATGATGGTGGGAGTCCACTACAGACCTCCCACCCAAATGCAAGAGCTTGACCAGGAGTTCACCAGGGAATTGTCTGAGGCTGCATGCTCCAGATCCATTGTTGTTATGGGAGACTTCAACTACCCAGACTTCTAGTGGGAAGAGCGCTCAGCTAAATCCGAGTGGTTGCAAAGCTTCCACTCGTGTGTGGATTACCTCTATCTGACACAAGAGGTCTACGGGCCAATGAGAGGTAAAGCGCTATTCAACCTGGTACTGGCAACCAGGGACAACCTAATGAGTGACCTAATGATTGATGGGAAGCTGGGTGACAGTGACCACAAGCTGATCACCTTCACCATCCGCTGTAAAGCTGGCATGTCAGTCAGCAATACAGAAGTCCTTGACTTCAGAAAAGCTCACTTTGACAAGCTCAGGAGGCTTGTCGGTGAGGCGCTAAGGGACCACAACCCCAAGAGGAGGGGAGCTCAGGAAGAGTGGTTGCTCCTTAAGGGAGTGATCCTCAATGCACAAGCTCATGCTATTCCATCTCAGAGGAAAGGCAGCAAAAGGGCACAGCAGCCCCCTTGGCTCTCCAGGGAACTAGTGGACCTCCTGTCGCTAAAAAGAAAGACCTACAAAGGATGAAGGATGAGATCCACCTCCAAGGAGGATATTCCACACTGGTCCGGTCCTGCAGGGAGTGAACCAGGAAAGCCAAGGCTGCAACAGAACTCCAACTAGCTACAAGTATCAAGGACAATAAAAAGTCCTTTTTTAGATATGTGGGGAACCAGAGGAAAAGCAAGGGCAACATTGGACCCCTGCTAAACCAGAAGGGAGAACTGATGACCGACGCCCAGGAAAAAGCCAACCTATTAAATGGGTACTTTGCGTTGGTCTTTCATCAGTCCCATGAAACACCCCTGCCCATTACGGGACAGGGAGGCCTGGGTGAGGGAGATTCCCTGCCCTCCATCAATATTGAACTCATGAAGGAACACCTTGAGAGGCTGAACACCTTCAAGTCAGCTGGCCCTGACAATCTACCACCTTCTGTTCTTATAAACTTACAGGTGGCCATCAGGTCGCCCCTGAGCCTGTGACCACTGGTGATTTCAGGAGATTTCAAATGAATTATTGACAAGGGAGACAGAGTAAGCAGAATCCAAAAGGCAAGCCTGGATAGATTCTTCAGGCTGGTGAAATAGTGTGTCCATGACCACAGCTTGGTGGGCATGGGAGAAGGAGCCCAGGGCTCTGCTGGGAAAGCCAAGTCATGTATAGACTTTGTTTTCCTGCCCAAGGGTTGGAAAGCAAGGAAAGCCAAATTAATGCCTATTTGCTTCTCAAGCCATTGCCTTCTAACAGTACAGGCAGAGATAGGGGGGCAGCCTGAAAAGGGCAAAGGGGTACAGAAGCTAAACATGAGCTTTCTGGAAAATGAAAAGACCCAGAGGTACTTAAAGCAGTGCTACAAAGGATGAAGAACCCTCAAAGCTGGGTACTGGAACCACATAGAGTGGTGGGCCAGTGTCAAGGGAAGGACAAAGGCCTTCTTCCAGCAAGCTGGCAGGACACCTCCAAGAGGAGGGACCATGAATACCTAAATTTCAAGTTACAGAGCCTGCACAAGTAGTGGTTATGGGTTGGGACATGAGGGAGGCCATACAGGAGATGAAGGCCCAGATCGGGGCCTGGTATAGGAAACAGGCCAGGAAGAAGATCTTTTTGGCCCATGCCCCATAGGTGGAGGAGGGGGATGAGTGGTCTGCTTTCTTTAGCAGGTTAAAGAAAACCAAGAGGGAGGCATGACCAGCTTGATAGATGGAATGAGCGTGGAGCAACAGTCAAACGAGGTGATGCTGGAGATAGCAGCAGCTTTCTACCAGGAGCTCTACACTGCACAGCTGGAGGACCGTGAAGCCATACAGTAATGCCTCCTGGAGCTCATCTGGACCCTTAGGAAGGATGAGAAGCAAAAACTGGTGGAGGACTGGATGCTGGAGGATATCAACAAAACCCTCCACAGCTTCAAGAGTGGTAAGACACCTGGGGCAAATAGCTTGCCCATGGAGTTCTATGTCACCTTCTGTGACCAGGTAGGCCCTGACCTGCTGTAGGTCTTTAGGGACTGACTGTGGGAGGGCCACCTGGGATTGAGAATGAACTGAGGGCCTTGTGACTCTTTTTTACAAGAAGGGGCCAAGGGAGGATCTGAAGAACTGGAGACCCATAATGCTCCTGAACTTAAGATTATTAACTGCTTGCCAAAGTCTTAGCTGAGAGCATTAAATCTGTTATTGGTACAGTGATCCATGAGGACCAGGCATACACAGTGACAGGGTGGCAGATCCATGGAGCCTTACTGCAGCTGCAGGATGCACTGTGGTACCAACAGGAGAGAGGACTGGACCTTAACCTAGACAAGGCTTTTGGCAGGATATCCCACCGATTCCTCTTTGGGACACTGGATAAGGACACTGTACACCAACATGAAGACCAGGGTGCTGGTAAATGGATGCCTGACTGCCCTCATCACAGTGTGAAATATTTTGTAGGGAACCTGCTAAGATGCTGTGGGGGAGGCGGGGGGTATTAGACGTCACCAAACATGTGCTCATGGACCTGGGAACTGCTACAAGGTCCTGGAACAGTTCCAGAGCAGATACAAACTACAAAAAGAATGTCCAGCAACCCTGAAAATCCACCATAAGATACAGGAGTGGTAAGAGCAAGGGACAGAACATCAACCATGGATGTGCTTGCCAGTGACAACAGCAAGGCCATGTGGGAATGAATCTTCCATAAGAACCTGCAGAAGGAACACGGGGACCTGAACTGGCAGATGGCCCACTAGGCACTCCCCATGTGGGCACTGAGAAACAGACAGGGGCAGAAAGGTCCACCAAACAGCCCCAGGCAAACCTTCTGTGACAGGCCGGTAGGGGATGCTCCGGCGTTGAGCCACCCACCTCACTGCGCCCGGCCACCTTCCAGGCTCCGAGTGCCTCCCTGGGGGCACCTCACGTCTGGCTGACCCCCTTCCTGGAGCACACCTACTAGCCTGCGGGTTCCACTGCCACCACCCAGGGCTGAGCTTGATTCTGGCTCTGTGCACCCTGGGAAACACAGGCCTAGTACCCCTCGAGGGTACTTGATTCACTTCAAGAACTTGGGATGCTTCCCTCAGTCAGAAACACAAGTAGTGGTCTCCCTTAGTCAGCCAAACCAAGGGGACCCCAAGGCATAATCTAGAACCACTCCCAATAAGTCTCCCATGCTAGGTACGAAGGAGAACTTTATTGGTTACAGAGGGTAGGGTTGGAATAGGGTACAGGGGAGAGCAATATCAGAGAAATCCCATAGAGTAAACTCCCATGGCTGGGTAGCCTTTGATCACACATCTGAGTTACTGCAAGCTATATATCTAGTTGGATCTCAGGTAGCTTACTCACAAGTATCATCCAGAGGCAGGTAGAGATTCCCTCTGGAGGCAGGCAGTTCCTTGATCATGAGTTTTGAGAGAGAGAGCAAGTTTTATATGGTCCAGTTCCTCTCTCTCTCTCTGAGTTTTCCCCATGGCTGCTGCCCCCACCTCCTGTGCAGTCCTTAACTTATATAGCCCTTATGACCACATTTACCTGGTCCAATGGAGGCCAGCACCTGTTGGCTGTCAGCCAACCAATTTGAAATGCATCACTAGTTGCTGGACAGACTGGCAGTTCCTAGCTCCCCAGGGAGCAAGCCCCTCACCCAGGTATGTGATACCAGTCACGTAAGCAGAGGAAGCAGGTTTCCCCCCTCCCTCAGAAATGTATCCAGCTCAGGTTACCTAAAGAGATAGGGTAAGGTGTGTATCCTCTGCTGGGCCCATCCTAACCAAATTGTCATAGAGCAGAGTTTTTGGGGAGAAACAGAGGTGGCCTTCTGCCACACCTGCCATCTCCTTTGGTGCTGCCCATATGCCAGGAAGTTATGGAAGAAAGTAATCTCACTCCTCATGGCCAGAGGCAGCACTCTTTGGACACCTAACCAAGCAGCAAGAGACCCTGACAGTCTGTTTTAACCAGTTTATCTCCTACTTCAGAAACACCCTGTGAAAGACTGGGACCCTGCTTGTGTACAAACATACAAAATTCTCAGTCAAGGACTATATCAAAATGGGATTGAGTAAGATGCAGTTGTTCTACAAAAAGTCAATAGAAGATGATGGGGAGGAGATGGTACAAATCATATGGAAGAGAAAAAACTGGCACAGACTGTTCAGGAAGAAGACCCCTGGAGAAGATGATGATGATGACAAAAAGGAGGAGGAGGACAACAAGGACAGTATCAAAGAGGAGGTGAGTGATGATGAAGCCTGTCAGAAGCTAGGGGTGCAGGGCCCCAGAACCCCCCTGCACCCATCTCCTCGACAGCTGGCAGGCATCACAGCAGGGGCCACCATCCCTGCAGCTGTCACCCCGCTGCGCCTTAACACACGCAGTGTCACCCATGGCACGAGTTTTGCTTGTCCGCCACTTGACCCCCTCCCAAGCCCCTGTACCTATCTCCTTGAAACTTGGCAGGCTTTGTGGCCTCAGTAAGAGCTACCACCCCTGCAGTTTTGACCCCCCTGTGTTGTAACACACAGCTGTGACATGAGTTTGGGTTTCAGGAATTTGGGGTACAGTTCCCCCCAAACCCCTGCACCAATCTTCTTGAAACTTGGCAGGTTTTCTGCTCTCAGCAGAGGCTACCAATCCTGCAAATTTTATCCAAATCAGACAAAAAACGAAGTTATAGATATTTCATTGATTCCCCCATTACATCCTACGGCCAGATATCTGAGGCAGCTCTGAAGATTTTGGAGCTGCTTTGGCCAGATTGAGGCAAAAACCTGGTCCAGAGCTCCAGACTGGATCACAGCCATCCAAAGCGGCTGGATCCAAAGCCAGATCGGATCGCTGCTGACTCGCACAGGCCTAATAATTAATCCACTTTCACTAGACATTGGCTACTTGACATAGTAGGTCTAATAATAGCTGAGTGGGGATATTGACCCAAATTTGAACTGGAGCCAAGAAAACTTTAATTGTTTAAATAAGAGTTGAAATTATTCTGATAAAGGATAAAACCTGTTTGTATTGTAGGGTGAAAATCAATAGAGCAAGCTATGAATTTATATTAGTTTCTCAGTTCTTTGTTAGTAAATGTAAAATATCAGAATATTTAAGAGATGCTGAAACAATAGCCATGAACAGAGTGCAAGCACTGAGAGACTGTGTGATAACGTCATTAGATATATTCATAAAAGGTTATCACTGCTGATTATGGGTCTTATACATTTCTTTGGCTGGGAGGTTAACAACCTTTCCTGCATCGCACTCACATCTTGTTTTTCCTAAAAGAACATCTGATCTTCAGTGAACCTTGCTGATTTTGCAAGTAGTCATTTAATAATGAAACTTTTCCTCATAACACACATTAAACATAACCCACTGAAAAGGACTGGACCATGCTGATTCTCCAGAACATTTACATTCTCCTAATTGACCCCAAAGTCACAACAGTGATCTTTAAGATAGGGCAAATAGGAAAATACCTACAAAAGCAAAGATTTAAGAAAAGCATTTCCTTGCTCTCTTTCATTATTAAGAGCATCTGATTCTGCACCCCCCTCCCTTCTCTGGTCAGATTAAACAGAGGAAGTAGTTTCGAAATACCTGATGAGCTCTGACTGAGATGACTCCTTTGTACAGATAACAAAACAAACATTACATGTTACAGATCCAAAAAAAAACCAAAGCAGAAGATCTCATTTTTAAATGGTTTGGAGGCTTTTGTTTTTTAATTCTTTTATTAGAATATGTAGGTGTACGTGTTTGTTTTTGTGGGAACAGCATCTTTAATATTTTTTCTAACAGTAAGATCAAGCTGTCATTGAATTAGCAGATGCTTCTGGAATAAAAAGTAGTTATTCAAAAGTCACTATTGTGCGTGATTTAGCCAGTCAGGGTATAGACAGACTTAAAGACAAGTATATCAGTATCAACAGATATTGATATAAGCTACTGCCATGATGTAACTGTTCTAGCTCATGATTCTAGAGGGACAATAAGGGAGTATCAACTGCTACTTTAACTCTGCTGTGTTCAGTGACAAAGTAAGGGTGATTTAACTAACTTGTGACACTACAAGATCACGCAGCTGATCATATAAGAACTGGCAACTCCTCCTCCTCTTTTACAGTAGTTAAGAGGTATAGTTGTCTATACGCATTATATCTGTAGAATGATTCAAGTAATTATGAAGATGGGCAGAAGGAGATTAAGAACACATAATTTGAGACAATGGTAGTTAGAGAGGAAGTGGGAAAGTGGATCCATTGCAAGCCCTGATATGAATGCACTGATTTAAAACAAGCCAGAGACTTCACTACCTGCAGAGCTTTGGCTAAGCAGCCCCTACCCCTCCAGCCCCTCCCCCCATATTTATAACCAGGTTGGATAATTAACTTCAGGGCTCAGTGCAGACAATCAAAAAGCCCAAGGCTAAATTGATTCAGTCTTCGCAGGTTAGTCTAAGCTGTGTAGATTGAACCGATAAACAAGTGAACAAACATTCACTTTAGATTCCGGAAATGCAGCCACGTGCCTGCAATGGCCCAGTCCAGAAGCTAGGGGGTGCTAGAGCACTCCTCCCTGCTTGGCTAGAGCAGACAACTTGAGCAAAGGCTAGCCCACCTAACCTGTAAAGGGAGTTTTGCAGGGGAGGTGCACTGCAAAGCATCCTGGGATATTGGGACACTGTGAGGTAACTTGAATCTGGAGGGGATCTGGGACAGAATTTCAATAAACTGATTTAACCTAAATCAGTTAAGTCTGATACTACATCCATCCAGGTTTATCTTAAACCAGTTTTGGCCATTTTGAAAGCAGTTCATGTGTACTGAAGTTCTGTTGTGTTACAGATTTGAGTTGGTTTCCAGTCACTCATACCAGCTTATGTTTAATGTCTGTCCCTAGCACAATAAACAATTACATCCTTCAGATACCAATCTCTTTAAAAGGCTAGGTGTAGAATCCTGCCTCGTATCTTTGATTGAAAGGAAGGTAACTTCTTACATTTGAAGAAAAAAACTAACAAAAACTAATTGCTTTTCATACCAGTTCCATTATTCGGTTTACCCATTAAATTAATTTGGAAATTTGATTATTCCATTCTATTGATTCAACCTGAGCTGTGACCTCAGTTGGAACATTGCATTGTTCCATTTTAGATTAGCTTACTAAAAGTGTAGTAAATGTGTCAGTGATATGCTTGCTTAACTATGCTTGTTTGCTTATCCTTTAAAATTTTTATTTAATAAGGACATTAAAATTCTTCAGAACTGGTTTACTGCACCAAATCAGAACCTGTATTCTAAATCCTGAGCATCCAGTAATGTTACGTCAAAAATTTTCAAGTCACTTGGTTCTGCTTCAAATTAATACATATGTCACACATGCACAGTTTAAGTGACATGAATTTGGCTGTTTGCAGTGAAGTACAGGTTTAGAGACATATTTCCAATGGTCCCCACTATCCTTGGTCCAATGCTTGGTGAAAAATAGTATCAAAATAAAAAACACTTTGTAAAAAGATTGCAGTCAGACTCTGGTGCACATATAAAACTTGAAGATTGGAGGAAATCACAAATGAACTGAATTATCATCTACTTGCATTTTTCCAAGAGATCTAAACAGAAAAATGCCTGTACTGTTAAAAACTGAGGGTGATTTGCAGATAGAGGCAGACCCGGCAAATATAAAAAAAAACAACTCAGTATGATTTAGGGTCCCAGGAACTGTCATCAATTCATGACAATGATTTTGTGCATGTTGGGAAACATTGGTTTCACACAACAATGGTACCATAAGAAGTAACCCTACAGCTGCATGTTGATGTCACTCCAGATAGACACATACTGTAGAGAAGCAATTGACATGTTCTCCAAATCCCAGAAGGCAGGGAAATAGCAGGTAGTAAGCAATCTATTTTGCCTAAGAGAGTTTCAGCTAAGGTTCCCTCTAAGGTGCGTGCGTGCGCGGCCATGCACAACTAAAAGTGTGGCCGCGTACAGCCTTTTCAAGGCCGCACACCAGGAGAGGCTGGGGCGGGAGCCTGGAGCAGGCTCCCCACCTCTGGGAAAGTGCTTCACTCCCCCGCATCAGGGCCAGGGAATGGAGCACTTTCCCGGAGCCGGCAGAGCCCACGCCAGCCCCTCCCCCAGCCTCCATTCCTGCCTTGCCTCACCTTGGGTTGGAGCCACTGCCTGCCCCGAGTGAGGCTCCGCTGGCTCCAGGACACTGCTCTACTCCCTGGCCCTGAATAAACAAGGAAGAGAGAGATCATCTAATTCAATTCTTCGCTTCTGAGTGGTTCCTGAACATATGGTGCTAACTAAACAAATGTTTTGAATTTTGTAATCTCAACTCCTGCGATGAAACAGGAATATTTAAGGCTGGCATTTACAAGCCTTTTCCAAAGATTGGGAAGTACCAATTGATTGCAAATATGTGAGATGAAGTGAAACTAGGAGGTATCTTGACCTAATATAACATAACTTGACACAGGATGGAATGAAAAATGTAGTGTAATGACGTGGCTAAAATTTAAAGATGGAAAAATTGTTCTTTTCTTTGATTAGACTGCCATTTTAATCCATTTCTGTGTTCCTTTTGACCGGAACAGAACAAGGTGAAAAACAGACTGAAGCATCAGCAGCATTTAGAAATTGGCTTATACCATGGTTTTGAACCTAAGTGAATTATTTATCAGTGATTCAGCACATCATTTTTGTTTGCAGGAATGATGCATGAATTAAAATGGGTTCTTGCTTATTTTTAGATTCAGGGAAAATATCTGATTAAGATAAAAAGAGAGAAAGTGTTTTGTTTGGAATGTTGTCCCCCGACAAGCAATAAGTAATGTCTGTAAATTAATATCTACTAGCTGGGTGCCTTGAAGATATTTTTAAATGCTCCATCCTTTCATATTTAATCTAAAATGTATTATATTGCAGTTAACAATACAATATGGTCCAACTGCATTAGTTTCCCTTACATTCCCTGACAGTGTATCAATATCCCGGAGGAAATGTTAGGACAAGATAGGAACATCCTGTTTCTGTATTAGTTATATTGTGGAAATCTGATAGATTAGATAGCCCAACATGGCAAGCTATTTTAGTTTTGTATTTTCTTTCTCTACCATCTCAATTTGAGCTAAGGTTAGTCTTGGAAAATTCAGATCTTTCCAGCTGAACTTGTCTCCTTCCCATGCTAAAATGAATAGGTTATGTTCTTTATAAAAATGCATTTAATGCTAGTAAAGCTTAAAAGCAGTCTTGATCCTTGCTTATATCTTCGCAACCCTGGAGTTATTGAGGGTGGGGAGGCATACGTTTCCCTGTATGCCACACAGATGTAGAAAGCCCCAATGCCACAACTAAAAAATATGTAGAATTTAGATGAAGGTCCTGTTCCCCATCCCTATACCCCTGACCTGGGCACAGCTACTAATATTATGATTTCATTTGGTTCAAGAGCAGACAAGACTGTTGTTGGCAGTGGGTTTGCTTTTAAAACCTTCTTCACTGATAAAAAATATGATCAAGTGATTTTTTTATATATATATATCATACAATCACAAGGAATTTTCCCACATGCACAGGTACTTGGTGTTATAGTAAGTTTTTGCAAAGGCTCCTAATGAAAACACGTTGTAGAAAATAGCCAATGATCTGTCTCCAGTATAAAGAAGACTCTGTGACCACAGTCACCACTACTGCATTTGTAAGGGTAGATATGATTGCAGTTAATATTCAAAGCATCCCAAATTGAAAACTCTCCTGGGGCCTGTCTAGAGACACTATCCAATCCATATCTAATGGTGGGGGGGGGAGTGGACCTCTAAAAATAGTCAAAGGACATTTGATTTGTCTCATGTATAAGTTATTTTAAAGAAGAGAGCAGACAGAGATGGCAGTGTATCAAATTCAGAGACAGCGGTGTTCAGGGTGAAGTGTCAGTTCAGTTGTAGGATCAGAGAAGCAGTTAGCTAAACCAAGATCCCAGAATTAAAAGCAGGGGATTGCTGTGGATAGTTGTTGGAGCTCATAAGGTCACCACATAATAATATGAGCCCAATTCCCCTTCCTTACACCACAAAGGGTGCATCCCCACAAACGGGAACATGCGTTTCCCTGGAGACAAGTAGCAGTGGCACACCTTGTGCCACTGCTACTTGTCCCCAGGGAACACCCATGCCACATGTTCTGGTGCATGGCATGTTACTCCAGGTGGGGTAGGGGAAGCTAGGGCCAGCAACTGTGCTGGCCCCAGCAGCCTTACCTGGAGCCAAGGGGGTCTCCAGGAGCTGCAGCCACAGAGCTCCTGCAGGATCTCCTGGGATAAAAAAAAATCCCCTGGCAAAGTAGCGGTGCAGGGAACATATGCTTACGTGGCATGTGGTATTACAGACAGGTCTGCGGCACCATATACCACACTTCGGTGTTCGTCTGGATGCACCCAAATGTTCAGATGACATCAGTGGAGTCACACAATTGTAAAGAAGAATCAGGCCATGTGTTACATGTATTTATAAACATAAAACTCAAGTCCTAAAATGTGCATGTATGCGGTTTTTAAGGAAAAAAATAGCTGGATTTGAAGACAATCAACAAATAAATCACTCTTTTCTTAAAACTGACTGACATATTCATTCCCTGAGCAGAGAGGGGTACCAGGTTGTTAGTAGGACTGTACGAAGCTTGGGTCCCTGATTTGATTCGGCCCGATTCATAGACCAAATCTCTGAATCTGAACCGAATCTGAGGACCCTTTAATCTCTCCGAATCAAAGCAGAACCCTCCAAATCAATTTGGAAAGATTTGGCTATTCAGACATAGATACAGCTTTAATGTGTTTTCTACATACCTCTAGGTAGCAGGTGGCTCATGAATGCTGTGATGCTGGGGTGGATGGAGTAACCCACAGAAGAATGGGGGGGTGGGAGGTGCTCCTCAGCACTTTCGGCAGCAGATCCAGAAGTGGACCAGGAGCACTTCTGGTCCACTTCTGGGTCTGCTGGGGAGCATGCAGGAGGGGGTCCCCCATGCCCTCCCAGCTCAGCGACTTGGTCTAGGGAGGCACCCAGGGTCCCTCTGCAGCTGATTACCAAGCCGGGGTGGGGGGGGGGAAAGAGGGGCCCCCAGCTCACTCCCTGGCATACCTGGAAGTGGACCGGAAGTAGTTCTGGTCCACCTCTGCGTTCACTGCCAAGCATGCAGGCCCTCCCCCCCCCATGCTTCTGCAGGATGCTCCATCTGCCCCAGCATTGTAGCGATCACGAGCTGCACTGATACCTCAAGGTATGTAGAAAAAACTTTTAAAGCTCTGTCTATGTCTGAGTCACTGATTCTCTGAATCAGCATTGAATCTTCAGATTTGGATTTGGCTGAATTAAATCAGGGAACGTGATCCAAATCAACTAATCAAATCACTGTCCCTGATTCAGGCTGAATCTGAATTGAATAGGGCCTATTTTGCACACCCCTAGTTGTTATCTGTGTTAATCTGAACTCAAGGCAGAAAGCAGGGTACATCTGCACTTTATACGCTAACTAAATCAGAGATATCCATGGCAAATTTTCATGAACCCAAAATCACTTCATCAGACGCTGTGAAAGAACATGTGCAGAGCAGTATATAAAATGAAGACAGTGATTTAAATACAAAAGGAGTGGGGAGGGGTAGACAGTGCTGTGAGACAGAAGCAATGAAGCAATAAAGGATAGGAACAGAGAGATCACAGAAGCTAATCCAGGTAATGGGATACAAATCTGTAGTCTATTTAAACCATACTTAACATAATCAAGTCTGTGGATGACTTTTGTTGCTTTGTAATTTCCTATTCAAGTTGGTTTTAAACATTTCATTGCCTAAGAACAGCTACCTCAAGGTCAGTACTGGAATATTGAGGGAGGTTGAAGAGCTTTGCAGCTAGCTTGTCTGTCCTTCTGCTATTGATGTCAGATCAGTGTTCATGAATGAGTCTTTCCATCTGTCCAATGTATACAGCAGAGGGGCATTATGAGAAGGTGATAGTTTATGACATTGGTAGAGTTGAATAAACTTCACATGTTATGAACCAATGTTGTTTGATCTAATGATGACAAAGGTCTTTATTGATGAAAAGGCACAGTTGGCATCTGGGTGCCTTGGTGAAAATGGGATTTAGGTAGTCTGTTGTTTGAGATACCATTTCAGTTAAAGGGGCTATCTGTAATCCAGGAGTAGTTTGTTCCTCATGGCTACCTTGAGATGGTGGTCTTTTCCAAAAGGAATTGGAAGTCATTAATAAAGTATCCAAAGTGTTAAAGCTAGAGGCTGTAGGTCACAATTTAAAGGGATTATGTTGTCCTTGGTTGGTATTGTTGTAGGTTGGAGCAGGGTCTGAGTCTGACTGCTGATTTGACTAGCTAGAGCTTTGAGATTGTATTGCAACTGTAGAAATACCTGCTCCAGACCCTTAAGGGGTCACCTCAGTCAGTGGGTTCAGACTAAATATAGAATTCAGCTGTAGATAGATGTAGTGGTGTGCGTAGTATAAAACCTGGAGACGTGAGGGTAGGTGTGGTGGTCAATTGGTTTCTGATATGAAATGTGGTGTTGTAGCCATTGCAAGTCTTCACTGAAGTGTCTAGCAACTGGATTTACTGGGTGCACTATTGTGGAGTTAGCTTGATGGAGTGGTGGAAGCTGCTGAGATCCTTCTGATGAAATTTCTCTAGGGATTGCCTCCCGTGTGTGCATACAATCAATATTTTTTTGAGAAAATTATCCTGGTGCATGTCCACGAGGGGCCAGCATGGGAGGTTATGCTTAAGGGCAACCAACATGGGTTCATTAGAGGCAGGTCCTGTCAGACCAACCTGGTAGCCGCCTATGACCAGGTCACAAAATCCTTAGATGCAGGTGTAGCAGTGGAGGTAGTCTTTCTGGACTTCAGAAAGGCCTTCGACACTGTCTCTCACCCCATTCTCATTAAAAAACTAGGGAACTGTGGCGACGACACCTACACAGTCAAATGGGTCACTAACTGGCTGGAGGGCCATACCCAGAGTGTGGTGGTGGACGGGCCATTTTCGACCCGGAGGCATGTGGGCAGTGGGGTCCCCCAGGGCTCGGTCCTCGGACCTGCACTGTTCAACATCTTTATCAGTGACTTGGACGAGGGGGTAAAAAGCACGCTATCCAAATTTGCTGATGATACTAAGATGTGGGGGGATGTGGGCATGCTAGAAAGAAGGAATAGATTGCAATTGGACCTAGACAGGTTACAGGGGTGGGCAGATCAGAACAGGATGGGTTTCAAAACTGACAAGTGGAAGGTGCTGCACCTGGGGAGGAAGAACCAGCAGCATACCTACAGGCTGGGGAACTCCCTTCTTGCCAGTGCAGAGGCAGAAAAGGATCTTGGAATCATTCCTGACGCAGTCAGGAAGGCCAAATGCACCTTGTCATGCATCCACAGATGCATCTCAAGCAGGTCCAAAGAGGTGATCCTCCTCCTCCATGGGGGGACACTGGTCAGGCTGCAGTTGGAGTACTGGAGTACCAGTACTGGGTGCCGCATTTCAGGAGCGATGTGGCCAGCATTGAGAGGGTTCAGAGGAGGGCCACCCACATGATCAGGGTTCAGCAAAGCAGGCCCTACGAGGAGAGGCTACAGGACCTGAACCTGTTCAGCCTCCACAAGAGAAGGCTGAGGGGGGGATCTAGTGGCCTGTTACAAACTAGTCAGGAGGGACCAGCAGGCATTGGGGGAGTCCCTGTTCCCCCAAGCACTACCAGGAGTGACTAGAAATAACGGTCACAAGCTGGCAGAGACTAGATTCAGGCTAGACATCAGGAAGCACTACTTCACAGTCAGGGGGGCTAGGATCTGGAACCAACTTCCAAGAGAAGTGGTGCTGGCTCCTACCCTGGGGGTCTTTAAGAGGAGGTAAGACGAACACCTTGCTGGGGTTGTTTGTCATAAATACATTGGCATGTTGAGGGGCCCGCCTGTGTGCCAATAGCAGTGTCCTTCATTTATAGGTATAGGGAGTCTCCAAATCTGAAACAGTGGTGTGTGAGGAGAAAGCAGGAAAATGCAACGGAAACAAAAGTAGTGTCCTTATCAGGGTGAATGTTTTTTATGGCTTGTAACCTGTGCTCATGGGGGGACACTGGTGTACAGAAATGTGACATCTCTGGTAGCCAATATCGTGGTAGCTGGAAGCTTGTCTGTGGAATGTAGGGGGTTTTTAGGATATTTGTGATGTCGTTCAACTACGTGGAAGCTCCTGGGGCATATGGGAATAGGATAGAGTCAGACACAAATTTCCTACACAATGGGGCCAATTGCAGAGACTATAGGATTGCCAGGTCTGTTACTGCTGGGTAGTAAGTAAGTTTCCTGGCATGGCCTCTCAGGAGGTAGAAACATTAATCCTCCCCTGTGTTTCCAGAGGTACCATCTTTAACAGTTTATTTAGTTCCTTCTGGTATTATGCTGTAGGGTCTTTGGTTGGAAAGTTGTTTCTTGGCTTCCTGGACATGTAGTGTTTCCTATTCCCCGCCCCCCTATGATAAGAGCTAGAATTGTTTTCAAGGCTGAGTACAGCTCTCCATTCTGCAGGACTGAGTTTATAACCTCTTTTAATTGTAGCTAGCTACCCTGAGCCCTTTTAGCCGGGGGGGGGGGGGGGGGGGGGCTTTTTCCCCCCCCCCCCCCCAGACTGAATACAGAAGTAGAAATAGTTTATATGCAGGTCCAGAGTAGGGCTGTGACCCTCAGGCAGAGTCCAGAAGCTGTTCTTCTTGTGCTGTGCATAGGTGTGTGGTGGATTGATCACTGCATGGCTCCTTGTCATGGAAATATTCCCTCAATCCAAAGTAGCAGAGAAAAGTCTTAAGGCCCCACTGAAGCTACATATCACTGTGTTGTGGAGTAGCGTCCAAAAACGCAACACGACAGTATAAATTGCCAGGCTGAAATCATGATTGGATAGACTGAGGCCATAACCATAAATTGTAAGGCTGTTGTTGGGGTCTGAAAGTTTGGAAAGTTTTTCCATTAACTAGATTAATTTATGATCCCTTTATTCCTATAAGCTTATTGTGTGTTTGCCTCTCACTGCATTGCCCCTGCTCCCCACCCCGCCCCACCCGACTTCCCTCCCTTTCTTCCTGTCTTTTGCATACATGTCACTATCCATTTGATACACTGCTTTGCAAGCCCTTGCACAGCATTTGATGAAGTAAGCTCATGTTCATGAAAGCTTATGCTATAGCTCTCTGATTAACTTAGTCTACAAAATGCAAGCGTACCCTATCTTCGTTCCCCCCACCCCCCATCATCCTCATGCTAACACTTCGGATGTGTCTATACTGCAGTCACAACTGAGACTGTGGTGTAGATCAGATATGCCCAAAGTAGCTTTAAATTAGCTTGCTGAGTATCAGTAACACAGAGCTCGGTCAAATTTACCCCAAGTCTCATGACAGTTTTACAGTCCATATTGAGTTCCACACTTCCAAAATTAGACTGTCACTAGTACCCAAGTGAAATAGTTTAAAACTAGCTCTGGACATCTGCAGTGCAGACTTGCCCATTATTTAAATTGTTGTAGATCACAAGAGTAGGTATTACATAGTCAGCAATGATGTAAGCTTCCCTACAGTAACCCCAGACAGCATCCCAAACTAGACAGGCAAGCAAAGAGATCAGATGAGCATATTCATCTGGTACTCATCTGGATGAATAGTCTGAGCAGACTCAGTGTCTTCAGAGTGAATTTCTGAAGCCAATTTTTCAAGCTAGATTTCCACAATAAGCACAGATAAACAAAATAAATGAAAAATAAATAAAGTCTAGCTCCTGCTGACAGCAGGGGAGAAAAAAAGAATGAGATAGAGGCTAACAACCTTACGTAATGATTTTAGGAGGTATTCAAATCCCATAGTATTATTAGGTAGATCAGGACACCCCTGTTATGCAGCTAGAACATATATGCACCAATATATGCAGATAATGGTGGCAGTCTTGACAGACAAGAGAGAGAGCAGGAAAGGAAAAAGAAGCTGAGAGAAGTGAAGTGGCTCAGCTGATTAGTGGTAGAATTAGAAACAGAATGTAGCTCTCCCGGACTCCCAATCCAATGCCTTATCTACATTCCCTTATCACTAGCTTTTCACATTAATGAGCAATACTGAAGAACCTAGAGCAAGGGTGGACAAAATGGCTGATCCAGCTGGCAGCCAGACTCCATTTCCCAGTCACCCCTGCCCTCCATGGAGACCCAGCCACACCTGCATGGGAAAGCTCAGACTGGGGTTATCATGGAGACCAGCCTGTGTCTTGCTGGAAGTTCATATGGCAGAGCTGCTGGGAACTTGGGATGGGGGCAGCTTGCTCTGTAGCCTGCACACTCCAGGCAGGGGATCATGGCTCTGCACCAGCAACTTGCAGCAGTGACAGCCTGGTCTGCGGCTGGGGCAGAGCCACAATCCCCTGCCTGCACACCCCTGCCTGGAGCATGCAGGCTACAGATCACAGCTCTGGCCTGGCTCCGGAGCATGCTGCCCCCATCCCAAGTTCCCAGTGGCTCTGGAGTAGCCCCCTGCGCTGCTCTGCTGTGCACACTGCCAGCAAGGGTCCGGCTGGTCTCCAGCCTGAGTTTTCCCATGCAGATGGAGCTGGGGTCTCTATGGAGACCAGCCCAAGCCATGAGGCCAGAGGTGGCTGGGAAATGGAGTCCACTGCCAACCGGATCTGGCCCACAGGCTGGAGTTTGCCTGTCCCTGACCTAGAGAGAGTCAGGAGAGAGTTTTAGGTTTGTGGGCCACTGAAACTCTGCTATGGAACCAGAGGAACTTGTGGTGCGCCATGAGGAATGCTGTCACTGGCGTGTACACTAAGCCTCATAGAGATCAGAGAAGTAGGGCTAGAAGGGACTTTCAGAGGTCATCAAGTCCAACCCATGAAAGAGGCAGGATCATCCCTAACTAAACCATCCCATACAGGCATTATCTAAACTCTACATAAGACTACTGTCAAACCTGCCACAGATAAAGCAGGGGAATCATGGCAGCCAAATGTCCTATTTCTATAAAAAGTTGCCAATATACACTCAAGAGGGCAAAATCCCCTACAGTCCACGCCAATCTTATCATGAGGTAAAATTCCTTCCTGAGTCAAACTGTGATGATTGGTTTCACCCTGAGCAGAGGGGTAAGACCTCCTAGATAGAAACCTCTGGCTTTGGTCCCAGCAGGACCCTTGGCACACCCAGGTCAAAGTCCCCAACCTTGACTGTAGCTAACACCCAATGCCTCTGAGGAAGACATGAGAACACCCTAACATGTGTAATGCAAGTGGAAAGGAGGAACCAGAAAAGAGCAGAAGCATGGGAAATACTTATAGCAGAACAAAGCATAGCTGCACCTAGATAATCCCCAACTCATACCTGAAAGAGAACAGACAGGAAAAGAAGACACAAGCAACTAACGGTTGAGTGTTTTCATTTAAACAACCTACTTTGGATATGGACATGGCCATGATTGCATAAGAACTCAGCATACCTAACTTCCCAAGCAACTATTCAGTTGCTCATGTGGGTTTTTGCACCCACAATGCCTCCTCTGTACTGCCTGCAGTGCTAGAGCTATCCAGTAAAGCTTTAGAGACATAGCCTTAGAGGGGCCTGATTTCCAGGAGGTGTTCAAACTCTGCTTTGTAAGGAAAACAAAAAAATAGGGTCCTTTAAGCCTTTTAAAAGTTTCATACACATAATTCATCATTTCCCCACTGGTCACAGCAATGGTGCCTGGGCAAACAGGTAAAGCTGTAAACCTGAGTTTAAGATAGCTCAGGTATGTCTACAAGAGTAGCAGTTACCATTACTACTGCAGTGTCTACAGTGTAGACATAACCTTAGATGAGCCTGATTTTCAGGAAGTATTCAGCAGCACCTTGTGGGGTTGGAGTGGAGGGACAGGGGGGAAAGCAGGTCCCCTTTAGTTACTCTAAATGCAACACATTCTCTGCTCAGTTTTGAAAACCACACAGTCGCAAGCAAAAGCAAAAAGACACAGAAAGGAAAAGCCCAAGATATCAAATACATTAGTGGGGATTTTGTCTAAATGGAGCAACATTCTAAAGTAGTAACAGAAAGGAGGGGGCCAGAGGAGAGGGAGAAGCATTGTGTGAAAAAGAATAAACTAGTAGCAATGGGAGACCTGAAGTACTCAGACAGAAACTAGGACACACTACAGTAAATGCAAGGATTAAACCAACAAATCAATAACTTCATGGGTTGTTTCCTTACATAGTCTATAGAAAGGGGAATTAGTGAGGGGAAAGTTATCCTATTTTCTCTGAGTAAGATACAGAGACATGACTGGAGATGTAAAAGCAGGTATCAATAATTAGGCCAACCTTGCAGTTAAGATCCCAGTGAGCCTTGCTAGTGTTAAATGTTATCAGCCTCATATTTGCACAGCAAGTTCTGCAAGATAAAGTAAATCAATGAAAGGAAAAGGACAGAGGGGGAATATATATATAATTTATTTTTTATAAGGAGAACTGGCACACCTTGGTGGAAAGAGAAACATGACAAGTAATCATCACAATTATCAATGCTTCAGAGGACTGCATTTTATTGACGCAGTGTACATTCTCTTTTGTGTTATAGATTACTTTAAAAGTAAGCTTTGCACGAAGTATAAAAGTAATCTACAAACTATATTAGGTTAAGATTGATTTGTTTAGCAGCCATTATAGAACTAAGGAGAATAAAGAAGCTCTCCACAAACAAAAGACCCCAAAGTGAAAAATGGAAGTATGCTCTCCAGTACCAATCTGCACCGGTAAAACTATTGCAACTAGCCTTGTAGACAACACCAAGGGTATAGATACAACTGATTTTTCACAATATAGTGGCCTACTTAGTCGTTGCTTTTGGTGACCAGAATACATTATATTATATATGTCCCCCAAGGGTACCAGTTTATGATCCCAGTCAGACCAAACCGTGAATTAACCCTGGTAAAAATCACCACCCATCGATCTGGGACTCCCCATACATACAATTGTCTGTACAGTCTATAAATAAATACAGTGAGATTTTCAAAATTCATTGTGGATTTAAAAGAAGAGATGCCTATATGTAATCTCTAATCCCCGACACCACTTCATTTAAGACAATGTTTGAACCCTATCTGCATTAAAATACAAATATTCAGTAAGAAAAAGCACCTGTAATTGAGCCAGTTACAAAAGAGATCCTTCCCACGCACCAACATGCTAGGAACAAAATAGCAGCCCTCCCCAAAACCCATTAACCAGATAGGTTTTTCAGTATGCCTGGAAGATCCCCAAATTCAGGCCACGGATGCATAAGAGCACACAAGCAATAATTAAATGCAACAAAAGACAGTCTGGGAGGACTGTTTAAAACATTATTAAGGCTAAAAGTGAGGCAAGAGCCCAGTTTACTGGGTTTTGTTACACAACAACTGGCTGCCATCTGAAGACTGTCTCCTGTGCCTTGCGACTAAAAAGGGGAAAACACTTTTCCTTAAAATAATTTGTGTTTGCTGCCTGTTTAGAAACAGATTCTGCATCATGCAGAATCTGACTCCTGTAGATCAAAACAAACACCTTAGGAGTTTGGGATAATGTTTCAGAAGCATTAATATCTACAGAGAAAGGAAAAGTGCTAGCTGCTGAAAATAGGCAATAGAAGATTGAAGAAAACTTTTCCTGTTGCCAAATCAAGACTCAGGCACTTCACTACTGACTCTCATGGGAGTGTAAGCAGGTCAGTCCTCCAAATGGAGGCACTGCATACCTTGTAGGAAATGCCCAGCATACTTTAGGATTAAGTTCCAAGTTCATATATGGAATGGTAAGATAACCTAAATCGATGTTTTGTATTATTGTGTTGGAGAAGAAGGCATAGAAGGATCTACAGGCATGGGAGGAGATATACAAGCCTGTGATGCCATAGCTGGCAGAGCTAATCAAACATGCATGCATTTACTGAGGCATCTCAAGCAAGGCTAAGGATGTCATCCTCTGGCTCTACTCAGCCTTGGTGAGACAGCAGCTGGAGTACTGCATCCAGTTCTGGGAGCCACACTTCAGGAAGGATGTGGAAAAGCTCAAGAGAGTACAAAGGAGGGCCACATGCATGATTAGAGGTCTGGAGAGCAGGTCATACCAGGAGAAACTGAGGGACTTGTGACTCTTCAGCCTGGAAAAGAGAGGAGCCAGAGGAGACTTGGTAGAAGCCTATAAATATATTAGGGGAGTACATCAGGGCCTAGGGAAGCAATTATTCACCTAGGTCCTGCCACGGAGGACAAGAAATAATGGGCACAAACTCCTTGAAGATCACTTCAGATTAGACATAAGGAAACACTTCTTTACAAGTCGAGTAGCAAGAGTTTGAAACAGGTTTCCCCCAGAGGTGGGACAGTCACCCACCCTGGTGATCTTCAAAAAGCATTTTGACACCCATCTTGCCGGGGTCATCTGATCCCAGCAGTCTTTCCTGCCCAAGTGCAGGGGGGATGGACGTTTAAGGTCCCTTCCAGTCCCTAACATCTATGAAACTATGAAAATATGAAGACTTCACAGAGAACTTACAGCAGCTAGCAAAATCACACCGTGTATATTTGTCAACTGTAAAAAAATTGTTGCATACTTTATAAAATTCTCACCAGCAGCTACACAGTTTGAAGCTTGATTTGATTGTTCAGGCAGCGCACATCCAGCTAGCTGACTGTATTACTGGTTTCACTGCTCTGTAAGGACCTGATCCTTTTTTTAAAAAGGACCTCAAAATTCATGGCAGAAAAATATTACTCTATGACTAAAAGAAGCATGTAAGAGGTCAAAAGGAGATAAAGAATAAAACCTGCTAGCCACTCAATCATTAATTAAAAGCTTACAGGACACTAGAAGCTCTTTGTGAATAGCGACCACATTTTTTTCCCCACTAGATTTAAGGAGCTTTCTCTTTCCACAATGCATTACGTCCTATCAGTTGTCAAGCATGATTGCTACTTTAAGACTATTATATCAACAGTTTCCTTTGCACATATCCATGTTTCTATAAGCTACTTCAGACCAAGACCAAGGTTTTAAAAAATTAAAACTAGTCATTCTGAGTGGCTCAATTTTTGGATGTACCACCTGAAGTAGCTTAAAGGGTTTCAAGGAAGGTTGTATGTCAGTTTTCCATTAGGAACTGTTACAGGGTACCTTTGAAACATTCTATATCTGTGGAATGTTGAGCTATTGGAGTTAGAACAGTTTCAGGAGTCACTTGTCAAGGCTTAAGGCTATCTCAGAGCTGCACAACCATGACCTACACAGTCAAATGGGTCACTAACTGGCTGGAGGGCCGCTCCCAGAGAGTGGTCGTGGACGGGTCATTTTTGACCTGGAGGGATGTGGGCAGTGGGGTTCCGCAGGGCTTGGTCCTTGGGCCAGCACTGTTCAACATCTTCATCAGTGACTTGACAAGGGGGTAAAAGGCACCCTGTTCAAATTCACAGATGACACTAAAATGTGGGGGGAATGGGGCATGCTAGAAGGGAGGAATAGCCTGCAATCAGACCTAGACAGGTTACAGGCAGGGGTGGGTGGATGAGAACAGGATGGGTTTCAACACTGACAAGTGCAAGGTGCTGCACCTGGGGGGGAAGAACCAGCAGCATACCTACAGGCTGGGGAACTCCCTTCTCATCAGTGCAGAGGCAGAAAAGGATCTTGGAGTCTTTATTGATTCCAAAATGAACATGTGTCGACAGTGTGGGGACGCAGTCAGGAAGGCCAACTGTACCTTGTCATGCATCCACAGATGCATCTCAAGCAGGTCCAAGGAGGCGATCCTCCCCCTCTATGTGACACTGGTCAGGCTGCAGTTGGAGGGCGCCGCACTTCAGGAGGGATGTGGACAACATGGAGAGGGTCCAGAGGAGGGCCACTCGCATGATCAGGGGGCAGCAGGGCAGGCCCTACGAGGAGAGGCTACGGGACCTGAATCTATTCAGCCTCCACAAGAGAAGGCTGAGGGGTGATCTAGTGGCCATTTACGAACTAGTCAGAGGGGACCAGCGGGCACTGGGGGAGTCCCTGCTCCCCCAAGCACTACCAGGAGTGATTAGAAATAACAGCCTCAAGCTGAA
>NW_005841841.1:5845099-5855860 GCF_000455745.1 Alligator sinensis | reverse complement strand
AGGCAGACACAACTTATTGGTTGCAAAAACTTTACTCACGCCGCTTGCAATCACGATGCAGGTGGTCCAGTCATTGGAACAACCACACGAGTTGTTCCAGCTGGCAGGGCCCAAGCCAGTTAATCTGTCCGCAATTCGAAGCCGGCGGGGAAAGGGGTACATCGGGGTTGCGCTCGGTGATGGGAAGAAAGATCGATAGGTGATCAGTCTATCGATCGACAGCCGCAAGTCAGATAACTTCAGAGGCACTCTGCAGCATGCTCAAAGCTCTTCGACTTGGGCAGAAGTCGCGCAGAATTTTAAATGGCCAGCGAGCCAATTACTAGCCGCCACGTGTGAATAATTTAGCACTGGCCAATAGTGGGGCACAAATTTGCATCCGAATAGCGGGAACTCTTTGCACCGTGCATCTCTGTGCTGCAAAGAAGAAATGCATCCTGCAAAGGAAACTGCAAATTGGCGGGAACTCTCCTGCACGCAGGCTCTTAATTGCAGCAGAACACTCTGCTGTGCAAAGGAGCTCTCATGTGGCCAGGAAATTCCATAGTGCCGAGGCACAAAAAATCACTGGGTTGTGACACTATGAAACTATGAAAATATGACTTGCAACTAGAGGGGCTGGTGAGCAGAGCTATGGACAGGAGCCATGACTTTATCCCTCCTCTGAGATGGGGAGGCTGGCATGTAGCTCAGAGGCAGAGACACCACCACCAAGACTATGGTTTCCCCCACTCCACAGGAACAGGAGACATATGGAGCCATGGGTAGGAAGGAAAAAGTCTTTAAAAAATGGTTGAAGTGAATAGAAGAGCAGGGGGAGAAGTAAAGAGAAAGGAGTGAAAAAAAAATTAACAATAAATATACAAATAAACAAAGGATCAACCTCTTACATGCATTTCCCTGAACTGGGATTCAGTTGTGGGTGTGATCAGCATTAGTACTCACACCAGGGCAGAGCTGGTTCTCTGTGGCCCCGACTCAAGCAGGTAGCAGCCAGTTCCACTCCTGAGAGAAGGACTTCATGTCCTGTTGGAGTGACCCAATGCAACCCATAGTTCCAAGCAACACAGCAGTCTCTGCAGCAAAGACGTTTATTGGAGCAAAGGCCACCTACTCAGTTCTTGGTTCCTTCCAAAAAAGAGACTTAAGCAGTCCCTCCATCCCCAATCCAGCTGGAGTCAAGCATGCCCACAGAGATGCAGTCGAACTCTTCTTCTTTCGCACCCCTGGATTTCTCCTCCCTGAAGCAGCCAGGTTGCTTTTGCTAGCTTGCTCTCCTTTCTCTTATGTTCAACTCCTCTGGACAGCTCCTGAATATTGGCCAGCTCACCTGTTTTAATACAAAGGCATTCATGACTGCTAATGCTAAAAGTCCATCTGCACATAGCCAGCCCTGGCAGTTAACCTCTCCTTCTTTGTGCACAGGCTAAGAAGGTAAACCAAGTTGTACAAAATCACAATGTGAACACAGAAATAGTGCAATAAAACACATTGTCCATCCAAGGCAGGCTCCCAAAATCTGGGATCCAGAATTTATGCTCATTCATGAAAATCACAGACCGAAGTTTTCAAGAATGGGTGCATAAAGGCTCCTAAATTCATATTTAAACACCTAGATAAAAGTAACCTTATTTTCAAAAATACAAAGCAGCTTCCTAAGCACTCAATTTTCCCACTGGCTAAAGCCTAGGCAGCACAGTCTGTCCTGCTGACATTCATCCCAAGAGCTGACAGGGTCATTCGTGTTCTGGACTCATTCATGGGCCTCTCAGCTTCAAATACCATACATGGTAAATATTAGGGCTGTGTGAAGCTTCAGTCCCTGATTCGATTTGACGGAGATTCAGCCCAATTCAGTGGCCGAATCTCTGAATCTGAATAAAATCAGAGGACCCTTTAATCTCTCCAAATTGAATCGAAACACTCCAAATAGATTCAGAAAGATTTGGACATAGAGACAGCTTTAAATATTTTTTCTACATACCTCTAGGTTGCAGGGGCTTGTGAATCCTACAATGCTAGGGTGCATGGAGTGTCCCACAGAAGCACGGGGGCTCCCCAGAGCGCTTGGCAGCAAACCTGGAAGTGGACCAGAAGCACTTCCGGGTCCACCAGGGAGCATGCTGCCCACCCCCAGGCCTCTCCAGCTCACTGATTGGTGCTTCCTGGGTCTGGCGGGGGACACCCAGGGTCCCCCCATGGCCAATCTCCGAGCCGGGAGGGTACAGGGGGGTCCCCCACTGCACTCATTGGCAGACCCGGAAGTGGACCGGAAGTACTTCCAATTCACTTCTGGGTTCACTGCTGAGCACGTGGAGGGTCCCCCCCCCATGGGACACTCCATGCACCCCAGCATCGCAGCGATCACAAGCTGTGCCTGCTACCTCAAGGTATGTAGAAAAAAACTTTTAAAGCTGTGTCTATGTCCGAATCACTGATTCTCTGAATCAGCATCGAGTCTTCAGGTATGGATTCAGGCGAATCGAATCAGGGACAGCGATCCGAATCAAATCACTGTCCCCAATATGGGCCAAATTCAAATCCAAATCAAATAGGGCCCACTTCATACACCCCTAGTAAGTATCAGTAAAACTATGCTAGTGATTTAGTAATGATCACTAGTATGCTAGAAACTGAACTGAATACACATTTACTTCACCAAGGCAACTGAACAGTCACCTGGAGATAAAGATTTATCACTTCTGATGTAGGTGAGACACAAAATGGGTGACCTACAAGTAAAAGAGTCCATATTACATTAACAAACCTTTGAAACATCAAAATTCTTCACCCCTGCATTTCATTTCACTAAGTGAGAGGCAGTGATTGTTGTGGGAGATATCTTTTATTGGAGCAACTGAGTAGTTGGAATAGACTTAGATAAGTTTGCAAATGGGAAGCATTCTTTATCACTAAGTGATAATTCCTTGCTGTGAACATTTGCATTCTCGGTGGGACTTATTTATGACAACCAAGGTGTCACAGAAAATTATAGTTTTTTTTTCCACTGGGAAATGCTTAATGGAATTGCAGCAGAAATTTTTCATAAGAAAAATTCCAAAAATCTATTAGAGAACAAAGAAACCAGAAGTTAAATTAAAACAAAAAAAAAATAAAAAAGATAAAGGAAAAATTTAAAGAAGTCATTTTCCAGTAAGAAAAAGGAAAGCCTTACTGCTGAAACTGCACATGCCTTTTTACTGAAACAGCAGTGAAACAGGCCACTGCTATTTCCCTGGCAACAATTATATAAACAGAAATAAAGTCCACTGAATTCTTGGCAAGTATCCTTAAAAATATGAAACATAAAAACCACAGTCCATAGTATAATTCATGATGAAGTAAAACTGAAGGGCAAAAAAGAAAACAAAAAAGAAGGGATTAATGCTCTTAGGATTTCATAAGGTATTATAGATATAAGCACAGCCTCCTAACCGCCAATGACATAAAGGGGAAGAAGGGTTTTTTTCTTCAGCTCGATCTCCTTCAAATGCACATGCCGTAAAACTAGAAACTTTTAAATATTTTTCTGGGGGGGAAAGGGGCATGGGGGTGACACTCAGTTATAGGAAAGACAGGGAAAATCCCAACAAGTGAAGAGGTATTTAACTGGATTGTTAATAAAGTGTATGTGTTTTTTATCAGCCTGTTCATGTTATACACTCAACAATTTAATGAGCCAATGCTAATAGAAAAGATACCTGCTAGAGATGACATTGTATGCTATTTCTATTAGGTTCAAGATTTTTCTCTTAGCAACATACGTATATCCTCAGGCAATTGCGGGGGGACCAAAAGAAAAAAAAAACCCCACATGTTCATGTAAGGAAAGCAAGTTGCTTAAACATGAATTTTAATAACGTAAAACATAGGTAAGAGCATAAGAAATCAGTTGCAGTTCTAAATTACTTGTAATCCCTTGATGTTTTCAAAATTTAAGAATTATGTGGGTGTAAAATACCTTTGAATTCAAGAGAATTCTTCCTTTGCTAAAGTAAATTGTTGCATCTCCATTGATTTAAATGGAACCTGGTTTACATCAGCTGAGGATCTGGCTTGGTAGTGGCAGACATATGTGCAGATTCCCACTCTAGCATCTGAACTTTAAGAAAGCTCAGTTCTCCAAAGCCAAATCAATACAAAGCAGAATCCCTGGCATTGCAAACCCCAGCTTGTTAAGAGTTTCCTCCATTCCCATCATGGCTTTTAGAATGTCAGTCTGTCTCTATTTAGAATCCCCAGTTCTAGAATCCTGCTGCATATCGAGCCCCAATATAATCATAATAATTAATAACTATTTACATAGTGGTGCAAATTAAAGACCAACCTTTTAGAAATATGTCTGTCATGCTCTTTGATCTTTTATCCTTACAAATGCCAAAAGGGATATTTTTAACTGATGCTTCTTCCAGGCAGTTCAACAGTTTCCTTAATATTTCTTTCAGAATCTTAATGAGTACCTGATGTGTTTCTTGCTGCATAAACTTTTGAACAGAGCAAAGGCTGAAGAGCAAGCACATAAACAGGGTGATCCTGCTTTCCTGAAAGGATCATGGAGATTGGAGAACAAGGAAAACCCAGCTTGGCATAGTCATTTCTAAACTCAATTTATACCATGGATTAGGAAAAAACAATTATAGCAACTGTAGGTATCAGGTAGTGGAAGGGGTTGAGTAAGTTCATAAATTGGAGGAATGTTCACTTCACCTGTATGTGGAGGTTTTTGCCATTGCTACCAATACAACTGCCTGATAAAAGGCTGTTGTTTTAGTACCACCCACAAACAAGTCAAGAAAAGACAGTGGAAAGACTGGATGTCTGGAACACATGCTTATGTGCATGGTACACTCTTTGCACATTATTCCTACTCAAGTTACAGCAGGGAGAAAGAGCAGGAAAGGTGTATATATTAGAAACTCACTTTTCCTGTTGGAATTGATGCTTCATTTATTTGGTACACTCCTTTCTGCACAACAGCCTGCTTTACCTAGGAGGCTGAGTAATGCTCCCATGCCCCCCAAATCATAGCCTACAAGTCTGGGCACTCTGCTGGGAGGTAGGTGATGTGGATTGGAACTTCCATAATCTAAAGACAGATACAAACTCAGGTCTTGAATTTCCTGGGCAAGTGCTCCAACCACTAGTCCATGTGTAGAGAAAGCCCCCTTTTCCTCTTGCCTGCATTTGCTCTCCCCTCTTTGGATATGTTTCTCTTCTTCTACCTTTTCTTCCTTCCTCTTTCTTTCACTTTAAGATAAGGAATTGTGTCTTGAAATTTGTGTGTGCGCATTTTGTATCTCCCCTTGTATTTTGGTATTTTTATCTATTTGTGTGCCATGGCATTACTTTTGTAACTTATATTTTATACTCTTCACCTTTCAACTTTCAACTAAATGTGTTTAGGTTCATAAGTAAGTTAGACATTGTAACAATGTTAACAAGGCAGAAATCAAACTGCCCTTCCCTGTATCAGGCTGGCCCCTGAAAGAGCGAGTGAATCAGTGATTGAATGTGTAACATGGTAGCAGGCAGCAATTAACACCTGGGAGACTGCAGATCAACCAACGGAAGAACTCAATAGAAGACAATGTAACAACTGGGACATCTCTAAACGTCACTGATCAAGGGCTAAATGCCCTGGCCTGAGTTAATCAACGCCAGGGACCAAATTTTAGGCTGAATATCTCCAAATCGACCGCTCCCAGAGCCCTATTCAAAATTCATCAACGGACTCCCAAACCTGCACGTACATGCAGACGACCCCTGGGGCTGACAGATGCCATCCAGTAGCCACCAAGGGGGGGAAGTCCCACGAGGGTCAACGACCCCTGGATTGGGCAAACCTGAAAACTGGGGAGTCACCAAAGTCTGCCAAGGACAGATAAAAAGCAGTGAAAAGTGACCCTCAGTGGCGCCCTCTTGATCTCCAACTTGACCAGCACCCGACCTGTCCAGCCAGAAGGACCAGCCAGCGATCCCCTTTTGGAAGATAACACCACGCTGAAAAAAGCCTCAACGCCAGACTCCAGCGCCTGTAGGATAGGTATACCTGACTCTTGTAGCTTGCTACTGTGTGTGTGTGTGTATGGATCAGGCCCCAGGTTTATGATTTAACTCATTACAGTGTTTCAATCCGCCTAATAAACCAGAATTTTAAGGATCCCGAGTTGGACATTTGTAGCCAACACATGATATAAAATGGTGAAAAGTTATAGTAACATTTCTTCCTCCACCCATGCTTTAAAAAGAAAGCAGCTCTGACTCTACTTTCTGAAGGGCCTGGGCCTGTGAGCATGTCATGTGCACTTTGAGCACTTTCACTGCATCTTATACCTCAGAAGGATTAGGAATGGAGACACTGTTTCTGGAGCTTGATGGGAATTAGGCAGGAGCTTCATGACCGGATGTTTGGAGTAGGGTGGTTCTGGGCATGCACAGAAGTAGAACTGCAGGCACCTATCAAGGCCCTGCCCAGCAAGATTAGATACCTCCAAGATTAAGTGGCTGCTGAGAGAGGGGTTTTGGATTTGGGCAATTCAAATCTACTTGAGTTGGGGTTTAGATGCCTAAGGAACTCCCATGGAACATTACCAACTAAAATTAGTTTCTGTTACCTTTATTCCTCTTAGCCCTGTAGAGCCAAAATGGCTGAGAAAGCAAGCATCCTTTCCTTTTTGTGCATCTTCCACCATTTTTTGTTTCTTTGTTTTTTCCCTTAATTTTAGCCAGCTATATATCCTTGGAGATGTATTTCGTCACTGGATAATTACATGGTGCTCGTTAACAAAGTACCTGGACATTTGGCAATGGTCAACTCTTCTTCTGTCATATTATCCCTGGTTTGCATGTAAGGAAACCGAGGCACCAAAAGGTAACTTACTGGTGATCACTTATTGAAGGTTGGGGTGAGGCAGAAATTCCATGAGCACTTCCTGTGACCCAGACCAACATCTTAACTAGATTATCATCTTTCTTTTCACTGCTAAAAGCAACAGGTAGATTTATCAAGGCACCAAAAATAAATAAATACATAAATAAATAAAGTGAGTTACCTCTCCCTTGGTCATAGTTTCATAGTAGCTAGGGTCAGGAGGGACCTGAACAGATCATCTAGCCTGACCCCCTGCCACAGGCAGGAATGAATGCTGGGTTCACAAGACGTCAGACAGGTGATCATCCAACCTCCTCTTGAATTTGCCCAAGGTAGGGGCGAGGACCACCTCCCTAGGAAGTCGATTCCAGATTCTGGCCACCCTAACTGTAAAATATTGCCTTCTGATCTCTAACCTAAACCTATTCTCCATCAGCTTACTACCATTGTTCCTTGTCACCCCAGGTGGTGCTGGGGAGATAAGGGCTCTTCCTATTTGCTGGTGATCTCCCCTAATGAGTTTGTAGGCAGCCACCAGGTCCCCCCTCAGCCTCTTCTTGCTGAGGCTAAACAGGTTCAGGTCCCTCAGTCTCTCCTCATAGGGCCTGTCCTGCTGCCCTCTCACCAAATGGGTGGCCCTCCTCTGAACCCTCTCCAGGCTGGCCACATCCTTTTTAAAGTGCAGCGCCCTGTACTGGAAGCAATACTCCAATTGTGGCCTGACCAGCATCGCATAGAGGGGGAGTATCACCTCTCTGGATCGGCTTGAGATACATCTTTGGATGCATGACAAGGTACGGATGGCTTTGCTGGCTGAGGTCTGGCATTGGCGGCTCATGTTCATCTTGGAGTCAATAATGACTCCAAGATCCCTTTCTGCCTCTGTGCTTTCAATAAGGGAACTCCCCAGCCTGTATGTATGCTGTGGATTCCTTCTCCCAAGGTGCAGCACCCTGCATTTGTCTACGTTGAACCCCATCCTATTCTCATCTGCACACTTTTGTAGTCTGTCTAAATCTAGTTGCAGCCTCTCTCTCCCTTCAAGTGTGTCCACCTCGCCCCACATCTTAGTGTCATCAGCAGTGTGCTTTCAACCCCCTCGTCCAAGTCACTGATGAAGATGTTAAGCAGTGCGGGCGCGAGGACTGAGTCCTGGGGGACCCCGCTGCTCACATCTGGGAGTATAAGTCCTTTAGGCATTTTTGAAAGTTCCCACTCGGTGTGGATGATTCAGGGAGTCTAATCCAGCCCACAGTCTTTATTGCAGAAGGCCATGCATAGGACAATACACGACCCATCTCTTACGTTAGGGTTGCAGCACTGGCAGTTAGAAATACGTATGATTTTCACTTACGAACTAAAATATTCCATCTGAAAGCTTTGAGGTACAATAGATGTAGATCATTATAAACACCATACTTACAGAATCCATTTTCCAAGAAAGAGTTGTTTACTGGTGCCTGCATGTAGGATCAGTTCATCAGTCAAGGTTGCTACTGGTTGCATTTCAGTATTTTACAACAGAGGAAAGGCTTTTTATATCTGCTTTTCAACGGGAGAATCTAGCCAGAAGAGAGAGACATCTAGAAGCAACTGCGCAAATCCATATTCTTCTTTTACAAGAGATATAGGGAAAACTCTTAGTCATGCAATAAAATATAAACTCCTAGCTACTGACTGATAGTAACAAATGTTTTAAGTGCTTTACTTAGAATAAATTATTCTTCACCATCTGATTCCTGCAATAAATTAAAAATTGTGTGTGTGTGTGTGTGTGTGTGTGTGTCTGTGTGCGCACATGCGTACTGGTGCATATCCCGTGTGTGAGTGAGAGAGAGAGAGAGAGAGAGATCAAAATTAACAAAGGGTGACTGCATCTCAAAAAAATGTGTAGGTAGCTCTCATCTTAAAACGTTATGGGCTTGCAGGAATTAGATAACATGCTCAAATTGTTAGGAAGGGATTGGGAATCCTAGCTACTTCAAGAGGTTCAATTCTCAAGCTGACCCGTTAATAAAGGAAGCCCATAGACCATGAAAAGAGCTGCTGAGGCATAGCAAGGTGTATTGGCCAGGTTCAATATTAATGCCAATTGTGAGGAGCCTATTATTCATGCCTAGCAGGGAAAGGAAAGGGTATTTCTACTGCCAAGCATATGGGGGATTTATGACTTTGTTCAAAGGGAAGAAGTATCTCTGTCATACAGAGCTGGTCATCAATCATGCAAAAATGTAAATTACTATTCAAACCCTATTGACCTGAAATAACAAATATGTGCTTGGTAAATATCAAGGAAGCACAGTGGAGAAAAGGGAAGTGTTTTGTGAAAAAATAGGTTTCATTACAGGGAAATTAAACAGAAAGACATGTTAGAAACAGTGGGATATGAAACCTGGCCAAATGGAACAAAGTTTAGAGCTGGACTCATTTGTGCACTACCTGTAGCATCTGTAAGCCATATGTATTGTATATGCATGATGCCAAGTTAAGTAGGCTGTGGGTGAGCTTGTGAATGCCAGGGGAGTGATTATAAAGGTACTTGGCTGGTCTAGTTCATGGCTGGAAGCAAGTGAAACATTATAAAGTAAGGCAGTTTACCTCAGTATGTTGCAGGTTTTCACCTTATCCAGGAAACCTGAAGCTCCTTTAAAAAGTGTGATCTCTGTGCTATACAGTACCAATAAACCTACAAGAATTTGACTGTGTATGAAAGAAAAATTGCACTAGACTTTTTATAAAGGAGTATATTCAGCTGAAAGCAAGTAAGAAAGCAGAAAAGCTATAGGATAAAAATTTGAAATGGAGTGCACAAAACAGGCAAAGCTATAAAACCCTGGTTAATATACATGAGAAAATAATTAGTATGCATCAAAGCCTGAGGAAGAAAGCAGATGCACAAGCATTTTTACTGTAGATAAATGTGGGTAGCTGCTGCTGAATGTAAAATACAAAGCCTAACTTCTTTCTTCTTACTCTTAGTCATGCTTGAGAGTCCTGCAGCAGTTTGGGATGAGAATTAAGTATAGAAATCTCAGAAATTAATTTCACCCAGGCAACTTAATCTCTTTTTCAGGATGTGACTAGATGGAATGAAGTCAAGCATCGTTGTTGCCTGAAATCCTGTTATATGTTGTGAGAAGAGGCAGATGTAATGATTCTCAGCCTTTAACTGTATGAGAAAATTGTAGACAAAAAAACCCCACCAAACCACAAATAACCAAAACTGGCAACCAAAATAATAATTTAAAATGGCAATAATACCCATTTCTCAGCACTGTGTGTCCAGGCTATATTTTGTTATTATTATTACAGTGTTTCTGAAGTATCACAGGAAAGAACAGGCTTCTAGCTTTTTTGAGAGAAAAGAAGCTAACCCACTGAAGTGCCAAGAAACGTGCACAAAAAAACTTCAACATCCCCATCTTTGAAAATATAGAGACCAAAAATTATAGCTCTCAACTGTATCTTAGGGGGAAAACATCCCTCTTTGGTTCCTGTTTGGGTTGGTGAGACAACTCATTAATTTACACAGCCAGAATTTAGCTTTTCATAGAGTGGCTAGTGATACTACCAGTGTATGGGAAAGAAAGGGTAACTGGTCTCAGAGAAAGAGGTAGATAAAAAAAATGGGACCAATTAAACCCTTACAGAACTGTATAAATGCTTATTAATGAATATCCTGGCATGCCTCACTGCTGAGTATCCCATCCTGGCTATCAAAACAATTCTTCTGCTCTTGCAAAGCCAACATGAATACCTTTCTGCTTTACCAAGATAGCGTGGATCAGATTAGAAAAATCCTTCTCAATGCTTGTTACACTTTCTTCAAGCACAATTTCTAAAATGCTCTCATTAACCCAGTAATAATTATCCTAACACAAGCCCTAACA
>NW_005841841.1:5839797-5845089 GCF_000455745.1 Alligator sinensis | reverse complement strand
CTACTTACCAGTTCCCACCAAGTCCAGACAAATGGATCCAACAGGGCAAGTCTAGAAATGCTGCAGTTCGACTGGTATTCTGGAAAGGTACAAGTAGACATATACCTATCTGCTAGCTTTGAACATAACTATAACCCTAAAATAACACATTTCCAGTTCCTATCATTTAGTGTCTAAAACAAAATACAATAAAATGATTTTTCAGAATTGCACTAACCAACTCCCAAACTAAGAAGGACTCACCTCTCTCCTTCACAGAACAGCCACAGTATGGCCTAATTCTACATGATTAAGTTTACTGAAAAAAATGCAAGGTACTATGGTATCTATGTTGAGGACATTTCTCTCATGTGGTCTAGGTTAGATAACTATTTTACATTAAGCATTATGAAAGTATGCAGCCCAACATATAGATTTCATAGACATTAGGGCTGGAAGGGACTTATCAAGATCATCAGGTCCAGCTCTCTGCTAAAAGGGCAAGAAATCAGCTGCAGTCAAATGATCCCAGCAAGATAGGCATCCAAGTGGTTTTTTTTAAGTATCTGGAGTAGGTGCTTTCACCACCTCTGGGGGGAGTCTATTCCAGGCCTTGGAGACTTGGACAGAAAAGAAGCTTTTTCTTAAGTTGAGCCTAAAAACAGTCTTCCAGGAGTTTGTGACCATTAGACCTTGTCTTCCCTCAGGGTGCCCTGGTGAAGACATTCTCCCAGTTCCCGATCCACACTAGGCCTGTGCAAAGCAACAAGTATTCCCTTTGGATTTGGCCAATTCGGAGGGATGGTGATTCGATTCAGTGATTCAAATCACTGTCCCGATTTGATTCAGCCATAGACTATAATGGGGAATCACTAAAATACCTATTACTTTATCAGTTTTTTTGCAGATTTGAATGAAAACAGCAGGGATGGTAGCCCCTTCTGAAGGCATGAGGGCCAAGTTTCAAGGAGATAGGTGCAGGCACAGATCACTTCAGAACACAGCTTTATATGTTGTTTCTACATCCTCTAGAGTGCTGCGATTGGAAGGGAACTCGGAGAAAGATCACAGTCACTGGCCAGCTACAGATGTCAGTATCAGGTTAAGAAGGGTGGAAAAACTGCTCTTTTCCAAATATGCAAGATCACCCCATCCCCCTCCCTCTTCTCAGTTTCTTTTTGCTGCAAGCCTTCCAAATCAATTCCAAGACTGCTGATTCAATTCAGACCTTTTAATTGGTCTCCCAATTCGATTAAAAGATTCGGCCACTGAATCAGGCTGAATCTCTTCTGAATCGAAGTTGGCTACCGAAGCTTCGCACAGCCCTAATGCACACCACTTACATACTTATAGGCTGCCACCAAGTCACCCCTGGGCCTGCGCGTCTCCAGGCTGAAGAGTCCCATGCCTCTCAGCCTCTCCTCATAAGGCCTGCTCTCTTGTCTTCTAATTATTCACGTGGCTCTCCTCTGGACACTCAAGCTTCTCCACATGGTGCTCATGAGTATGGCACTGCTGAGCCTATAAGTGTGGTGTGGGCCTGATGAGACTTAGGCGGGAGCTTCGTGACCTGATGTTTGAAGTAGGGCAGTTCTGGGCATGCACAGAAGTACAACAGCCAGTACCTATGGAGGCCCTGTCCAGCAAGATTAGGCATCTCTAAGGTTAACTGGCTGCTGAGACGGGTTTTGGATTTGGGCCATTCAAGTCTACTTAAGTGGGGGGTTAAAGTGACTGCTGACATTGGGGATTTAAAATGAATTTAACACCCCCCTCCCCCCCCCCCATTCACTGCAGTGGAGCAAATGGGGGCAGGAAGTGAGGGAGACAATAGGGGAAAGATAGTGGGGGATGTTAATCAGCGTGATACCTGCCCCTTACTCTTCCAAACCTTGCTGCCTGCCATGTGTCCCCCAACCACCACTTGCCCCCCCTGCTACAAGCCCCTCCACACCTGCCACCACTGCCAACAGGTTGGGCTGAGCCCAGGACAACTGTGCTACTGCCCCAGACAGCAGTGGGAATGTAGTCCTGCTGGAGCCAAAGTGTAAATAGGCAGTGAGGAAAGAAGGGCAGGGGTTAGTCAGCAGCCACAACTTCAATTCCAATCTCAACCCCAGTCTGGGGCCAGAGTCAGAGCTGCAGCAGCCATCTACCTTCCACTTGCATCCAAGATGAGGGGCTCCCTGCCCCACCACATTAAAATGGGAGAAAAAAACCTTGGCATCAAGTAAATATATTACTTCACTTCTCCCTGTTTCAATGCCTCTGTGTAGGCAATCCAGAATGGAATTAGTCTTTTTAGAAGTCTGGTTGCATTGCAAACTCCTAACTAATTTGCTGTCATTATCACTCCAAAGTGTTTCTTACCAGTACTGTTTTCCTCAAAAGTATTGGTTTGCATGTTTTCAAAACTGAATCTTATTTTCTACCCATTTTTATTCTCTCTGGGTCCCTTTGTCCCTTTGACCCATGTCCTCACTGGTCATTGAGACTCCTGCAAATTTAATATCGTCCACAAATTTCATTAATGTAACACAGCATTGCTTATTTCCTTTTCTACCATAGACTATTAATGAAGATGTTAAATACACCCACAATCTTGCAAACACTTCCCACTGAGCTTAGCATTTAGCACTAATAGCAATCCCTTTGTATTACAGGAAAGCATTTGATGCATTGTCTCTTGAAACCTTACTCTCAAAATTAATTAATTTCAGTTTGGATGCGAATACTGTCACGTATACTGAAAAGCAGCTGAAGCATTGCAAACAAGCAGTAATGAGGAACAGTAGGTTAAATAAGCCTGGGTAGAGATGTGTGATGGAATGCCACAAGAACCTGGGTTAGGTCCAGTTGAAGGGCTAGACTATGAGCCATCCCAGGAACATAATTCATTAGGAGTTATTTTGGCTCCTTTTAATATATGCTTGCAGAATCAGGGCCCATGTGGAGAAAAGGTGATATAAAAATCTATCCTCATTTTGGAAATTCTGCCTTGGAAAGCATCTAAGGTTTTTTCTGACAAGACGTGCTCTTTATAAATTCTGTTTATTGCTCATAATACCTTCTGGGAGGTTATTTTTTATTTTTATTTTAGATCATTTCTTTCTTGCTATTTATTAGGAATATAAATGAGATGTATGAACCTGTGAATAAATTTACTAAGATGAATATCACCAGAAATGACATGTTTCAAAATGAGTAATGGAGAATATTCATGGATACTAATGTTTAACTCAAACATGAGTATTCATTGCAGAAACCTGATTCTAAGGATTATTTTTATTGTACGAGGGAACAGGAACAGCAAAACTGAAATCTATGTATAGAGTCCCAGTTACCACAATGCTGAATATCATCTTTACAGTGACAATCAGGAGCTTAACTGAGGTGAAGGACAGGTGACCAGGGCAACAGTTCTGAGTACTACCTTTTAGGAAGGGGAGGGGCACAAAAATAGCTATTGTAATAGCTGGCAACTAGATAACCACAGCCACCAACAGCATGTCAGTTGGTGCTGCGCCATGTATCAGTGCTACCCAACACATCAAGCTGCACTATTATGCCTCTGGTGACAATATTGCACAATCTATAGAACAAGAATCATTTGTGCAGTAGTTTACAGGAGAACTAACTGTGGAGAGTTAGGAGAGTTGCCGTGTCCTAGAGACATGCAATTCTTCAGGTGTAGATCACAGAGTTACTTCTGTCACAAGGGTGAAGTTCCTACGAGCTCCTCATGACCTTCAAGCAGTTGTACTTGCTAGTACCTGTGTCCAGCCAATGGCTTTCTTTGACTTTCCAGAGACTTCCTTGGAAACTCCTGAACCCAAACACTCCAATAGCAATTGAAACTGTACACATCAGTCTCTTTGGTGTAGTTACTAACAAACTCATATTTGTAGGCTCTTAACAAGAGTTGAAGGGTAGCAAACATCTTAAGAGACGGAGAAATCTTCAAAGCAAATCTTAAGAAAGTGCAGAGATTGCAGTTACAGCTCAAATAGAGTTTATGGACTTGACAAAGAAATCCCTGGGTGAGGTTTCTGAGCATCTGTTATATTTGAGGTCAAATTAGATCATAGACTTTAAGGTCTCTGAATCTGTCATTTTAATGTTTTCCTAACACTCCTTTTTCACATATGACTGATTAAGTATTGGAGAACATACTCACCAAATTTGCAGATGACACAAAACTGAATGGGACAGCAAACTCTTAGGAACCAAGGTGTGGATGCTTTGGCCTAGTGGTTAGGTACCTGAAGCACAGGTGCAGTCCAAGTTGGTTTCCAAGGAGCTGAGGGTATGGAGGAATCTAGTGCCTGAACTGGAATTGGGAGTCATAGCCAAAGTCAAGATAGATCAGAACCAGAATCAGAAGCTGAAGCCAAAGACAAAGCAAGCTGAGGTGAACCAGGATCAGAAATCAAAAGCCAGCTGTGCCCGCCTCTGCTCAAAAGGCGCTCTCGGGCAACTCTTGCGCGGGTGGCTAACCGGATCTGCCCCGCTCTCGCTGGGGAGTCCCTGGAACTCGCCAACCGTGGTCGCAGCTGGGCCCACAGCAGGGGGGTCCCCCTCTCTGCTGCCTCCAGCGCTAAAGCGCCCCTGGGCGGGCTCTCATGGGCTCTCGTCTTAATGATCTGTCTGGCTTATGCACTAGTACCAATGGGCTTCTCCAGGGACTTCTAGAAGGCCGGATAACTCCTAGTCGCAACATGGACTCAACTTCTTTGTGGACCGTTTCTAGGAGATGGTGGGGAATGGGTCGCCATCTCTCCCTCACTATTGCCCCAGGGGGTATTTTTATGGCGTGGCACGCATTCTGAACCCAGCCGGGCTCTTCGCAAAAGACCCCTCTGAATTCATTTATCAGGGTTTGGGCCTCTTGCTGTTGGGCAAGAGTTAGTTCCTCCCCCAGCCTGACTGGGGTATTTTCTGAAGAGGGCTCCGTCCCTCTTTCCGGCCCTTGGGGTCCTAGTTCTTCGTCCTCGGCCTCGGAAAAGGCCACCCATCCCTCGGGATCCCGCCACTCTCATAGGAGGTTTACGTGATAAATCTGCTTCTCCCGGAGGTGTCCAGGTCTGTGAACCTCATAATCCACGGGCCCCACCCGGCAGAGGACCTCGAACGGCCCCTGCCATTGCATTAGGAGCTTACTAGTGGACGTGGGGAGCAATACCAGGACCCTCTGCCCCGGTTCGAATTCTCACTCCTTGGCCCAGCAATCATACTGGCCCTTTTGGCGGGTTTGGGCTTCCCTTAGGTTCTCGTGGGCCAGATCCCGGGCCAATCTGATCCTCCGTTGGAACG
>NW_005841841.1:5790396-5835962 GCF_000455745.1 Alligator sinensis | reverse complement strand
CCTCGCGCACTGCGTGTGCGGCTGGGCCCGCAGCAGGGGGGTCCCCCTCCCTGCTGCCTCCAGCGCCAAAGCACCCCTGGGCGGGCTCTCACGGGACTCCGACCTCCCCTACACCCCGTCCAACGCCACCTTTGGTCGCGGACCTTCTGTTCCTTGTCCCCGGATGAGGACTGGGCGTCGAGGGCCCTCTTTGCCCTTGTGGCCTTCTTTCCCGACGCCCCGCCGGCGTCTCTGCCTGGGCTCCCCTGGTTCCCTCACCGGGATTCCCGTCTGCTCTATCCCAGTTCCCTCACCGGAGTTTCCGCCGGCTCTAGTCCGGCTCCCTCACCGGAGTTCCCACCGGCTCCCTCTCTGGGCTCCTCCTCGGAGCCTCTGCCAGCTCGTCCCCAGTTACCTCACCGGTGGTTCCCGCCGGCCCTTCCGCCCCTCTTCTTCGACACTGTGCCTCCCCCAGCCTCCGTCGCTCCCGGCGCTGCTGCAGCCTATTCGGCCCACGGCAAAGGCCCCTTGTGGGTGCCCGGTTCCACTCCCGGGCTTCCCCCCGGGCTTCATGTCCTCCCACCACGCGCACCCTCTGCCTTCGGGGGCCGCGTTTTATTTCCGCTGAGCGGCGCCTCTCTCTGACATCACTCCGCCCCAGGCGTATGAAAGTGCAGCTAACGAGCCGTGTGGGTGGTTCCCTGGCCTGCACGCCACCACTGCTCCCACCTCTTGTGAAGCATAAGTGAGTATTTCCTCTGGCTCTGGGCCGGGGTCTCCCTCTAGTCCCGTTGTCCCTGGGACACCAGCGATCAAACCAGATCAAGAGCAGAAAAGTGGAGTCAGAGGATACCAAAGTTCCTACCAGAATTAGAAACTGAAATTGAAGCCAAGAGTCAAAACCAGGACAAAGAAACACACAGAGAGTCAAAATCAATAACTGGTGCCTTCACCCAGACAAGATTGTTGTGGGCAGGGCCTGGCTTTCAAGAGCTAGAGCAGATGGGACCTGTTGCCTCTGGCTTCAGGGATTTGGCTGCCATGACTGACTTGCTCAACTCAGCTGGGACCAGGGTGCTGCTCTGGGCTTGCTGCAGGTGGTGCCTGTTCACATAATAAATTTCCCTGACCTTCTGATTGGGACCAGCTGGGTCTGGGTTGCTTATCTGGTTTCATTATGCAAATGCTTTTAAAGTAAGAATTAAAATCCAAAATTATTTCAATAAACGCAGCTGAACAGGGGTTGCTAGCATTTCTGCCTCTTCTTACATCCCCCCACTGTTCTAGACATCAAGCCTAGAGCAATGAAAGGCTAGGACACTGAGCAAGTACTGCATGGCTTGTGGACTTTTTAAGTACTGCAGGCCACCCTGGTATTTACGGACATACTTGGTGTTGCTCTTTGGTGGGGACAGAGATGGGGGAAAGGGGATTTTGTTGTATTGCTTATTTGAATTGAATAATGGGTTTCTTTGGGAAGAGAGGAGGATAAGTGGGATTTGAAGGCTGCCATAACTAGCCCCTTTTCTCTTCCCTGACCTGTGAGAGAAGAGGAGGGAGGTACTAGCTTGGAGGAAATATTAGGTGAGAGAATGGATTCTCCTGGCTGTGAGATAATGGGTAGGGATGAGGTGGGTTGTAGAGGATGGTGGTATTTTTTTTGTTTTCTTTCTGGAGGTAATGAATGGTTGCTGGTAACTGAGGTTAGATTAGGGTGCAGTGGATGTTGTTTTTGCTGAGAGGCAGGAGAGCAGGGGTAGGTGGGGTGGGATGGGTCACTTCTGAATTCAGGGGGTTTGGTGAGAGTCTGTTTCATTATTCTTTTTTAATTTCATGTTGTATTCTGTTTTCATAAGTTTTCTGTCTTTTACAGTAAGCCACCCTGAGCTTTTTAGGGGAAGGGTTGCATATAAAACTAACAAATAAAATAACTAGGCTGTCAATTATGCACTTAACTTTTCTTCCCTATGGGAGGTGCCTTATATTTGTCTTGTTGTACAAAGACAAAGCTGAAAAGACACTGGCTAGGAAGCAGTGCTGCTGAAAAGGATCAGGGATTTTGGTGGATCACAAACAGCACTGTGAAGCTGTTGCAAAGAAAACAAATACTGTGTCTAGTTCTAGACACTATATATGAAGAAGGATGTGAACATATTGAGGAAGATCCACAGGAGAGCAGTGAAGACCATCAAGGGTTTGAAAACAAGTAAGCTGGGGAAAGTTTCAATCTGGGAGAAACAAAGAGTACAGGGTGACATGAGGACTGTTTTCAAATATTTGAAACATTGCCATGAAGTGGGGATGGCAAATATCTGTTCTCCTTTGCCGTTAGGGGTAAAACGAGAAGGAGTGCGCTTAAATTGTAGGAAGGTAAGTTTAGTTTAAACCTGAGGAAAAACTTATAAATGTCAGAGCAGCTAGATATTACAATACACTATAAAATCCCAAAGGATCGCTGGATCTCTTAAGAAAGCTGTATAAGCATCTGTCAGAGCTAGCTTGAGTACAGTAAAGCTGCTTCAGTGCAAGGGGTTAGATTGGATGATCCTTAAGGTCATACCAGGTCTATGATTCTGTGATTATTAATACCTAATAAATGTCAGCTCATCAATAAAAGAATTAAATGGTCTTTAAAGGGGTCAGTCCATACAAAATTCATTCTTCCTTCTTCACTGGTGCTTGGTAGTTGTCATCGTTTTATATATATCTTAACCTAAACTATGGAGTGGCTTCTGTGAACTCCAGAATTTATACAAATTGTAAATGTTTCAGTCCAGACACCATCTCTTACACTGTGTTTATACAGTGCTTTCTACAGTGGATGTATTATGTTCTGCCATAATACAGGAAATAATGCTCATGAAGTCTATACACTCTCTGGCTTTGATCCAAGAGGCTTGCATATCAGTGGGAATTTTAACATATACAAAGGCTGTATTGTCCTGAAAATATAAGCATGCAAACACCAGAAGTACATCCACTATGAAATTATGAAAATCAAGTCACACTTTTAACAGTATTTCATGTGGAAGCAATGCTGCTGGCTCCTAAACTTGAAACCAACTAAATTTCTCAGAACCTCAGATTGGAAAGTTTTCCAAACAGTTTTTATAGCCCTGTTTAGTCTTCAGTTTAACTGGCAAATAGCACTGAATTTATTAAGCATGTTTGCCAGGGTTAAGGTCGCTGCAGACTTAGTTTTACAAAGAACACCATTTTTCTGTTTCTCCATTAATCTTGGCCTGGAAAGACCACACATTACTCTGTCCAGCTAAACAATTTAGCCTTTGTTCCTGCTCTTGGGTTATACTATTAATTTGCTAGGCTGATAAAAATGTGTGAACCTCTAGTATTCCAGATGATTGACAGGTAATTAACAGCTTCTAGAGAGCCAATGCTTTGAATTCCATAGATATGACTGGATCTGGACACAGGGGCTGCTAATCTGACTTTTTGTATATTTTTGTTATGACACTAAAATGTATTTCACAGGAAGCAACCTGAACGTTCTCTACATTTTCAGGACCTAGAGCTCCAATGCAATGACTTAAGTCTAGTGTAGAGCTTTGTTTATTGACCTTTGCTATAAATAGATCACTAATTAACTGGTAGCCATTCAGATTTCTCAGAAAGAAGGTTTGAAAAGTGGTTGTACAACAATGGTCGTATAATGTTCTACATGTATTGTCTCAGTAGATTTCCTGGCCAAATCTGCTCAGTTAATTACTAAAACATTGTTTGTTTTTGTCTTCTGTCCCTGCAAAACCAACCTGGGATCAGTGAGTTTAGCTGGGTTCTTTCTTCCTCCCTTCCAGTCAGCACCTGCAATAATGCTTTTCCTGCTCAGATTTGTTTTTTACTCACACCACTGCAACACTTTTCATTGTTTTCAGTGGGAGAGTTGTTATCCACACAAAATGGCAGAGCCAGCTTATGTGGTGACATTTCCAACTTTTCTTTTGAGGTGGAGAAAGGGTTTAAGCCAACTGAGCTATGTATTGCATCTGGCAATGTTCACTCAAACACCCTGCCATTAGCAGAGATCAGCTACGGAAATATCTCTTGGAAACAATTTTGAAAAATGCACAGTAGCAGTGACTAACAGGGTGCATCTACCCATGTGCTTTATTGTGCAGTAGACTAATTTGCTGCCCAGTAAAGTGTCACCATCTACACATGCGCTGCAATTAGGGCATAGGATAGTCCTGTCAGGCACAGGTACTATTCAATGGCAGAGTGAATTACTATGCTCAAATGCACGTGTAGATGGTGACATTGGGATTAGTTTACTCCAGCTAAAATTGTGCTGGAGTTTATTCAGTCACATTAATTGCACTTGTAGATGTACCTCCAAAGTGTTATAATAGCAGCAGTGAATGGCAGGAACATTTGGATCAAAGAGTCTTTGCCAACTTGCATACAGCACAGTCTATTACAGTGGGGAAAAGAGGAACAGTCTGTAAAGCAAATTGGGGCAAAAAAATTTAAAAAAAAATCAATCCCTTCCCCAAAGTACTGTCTGATCTTGACGGCCTGCATGAAACAGGCATACCTCAGGTTTTACACAATTGCCCAACTAGACCCACATCCAGTAAACTGCATGGAACTCAATTAACCTACCTTGCCAGAAGGAGGAAAGGCCTAATAATGTTGTTGAGATGTGAATTTATGATTCCCACGAGCTGAGGTATTTCAAAAGCTGAAGTTGAAACCACTCTCCTGTCCCACTCCCAAATGCTTTGAAAGCAGCCAGAAAAATAACAGGGTATAAAGTGTTTTAAACTTACAAGCTGTTTGGTACAGCGCATAACTGCAATACACTTAAATCAGGTAAAGGTTGTTGTCAAGTAAACAGAGCACAATCTGTTCAGACACACATACCTCAAATGTCTTCCCCCCACTTTTTTTCTGATGCCAGTTGCTTTAATATATTTAGCATGATCCACCACTTCAAATGCAAAAATGTTCATGTCAGATGGGATAAAAAGAAAACCTAAGAAATTCAACAGCCACAAAGATGTTCAAATGTTTCACACTTGAAATAAGTTTCTTCATGCAGGATTTCTTATTCCATTATATGTAACTAGATTTAAGGCTCCCAGGAAGCACTCTTGGCTTCTCTCAAGTAAGTTTTATTGAAACAATAATTTAAGTTGCTTCCAAGTAGGCTTCAGAAATTACACATCCCAAACATTTCCTTTAGACATGAACTTAGTTTAACAAGTTCCTTGTTATATGTTTTTACAGTAGGCATGCTTCTTATTTTAACAGAAAAATCCCGAAAGAATTTTTTGTGGTTACAGGTATATGAATAGCAAACTGAAATGTGTGTATTGAAGGCAAAGAGGCACATTTCTCTCTTGCCAAATTATTTACTTCTTATCGGGCATTTTTGCTATTAGATAAGCCATCAGCTATATATTGGAGAGAGCCCTCCCTGTGCCCTGTTATACTTAGATAAATTCAGTGCTCAATTTTGCTTTCTCATTCTGTTCATTCCCAAGCAGCTTGTGTGCTCCCTCTCTCTCTCTCTCATTCTTATTGGTTGGTTGGTGAGAAAAATAAATAAGCAATAGAGAAGAGAAAAAGATAGCAATAGAAATCATTTTAAAACAGAACAGAGGAGATGTGGTTGAAAAATGTTTTAAATGAGTAATAAATATTATGAATGACAACTTGGAAATAAAATGGAATTTGTCTTCAATTAAAAGAGAGCATATTTTGGTTACTATGCCTGGTTCTGATTCTCTTATCTACTTGAGCTGCTTTTTAAAGTCCTGGGGATGCGGGAAGTGGCTATTCTGCTCCTGGTGAAATTAAAGCAATCTCAAGGCTCCTTTACTATTTCTGTTGTATAGTCACGTATTTGTGAGGCTGCAGCACCACAGTAATATCTAAGAGCTTGTCTTGAGTAGGGAGTCTTGTATCTAGCACATGTACTACTCCAGTGCAGTTTACCCTGGTTTCAAATTATTTAAGACTGATGAAGTAGTAAAGTGAGTTTTCTCTGGGACTAGCCAAGACCAATACAAGCCAGTATGCAGCATGTTGTCTTTGTACCATAATGAAACCTGCCTCTCCATTCCAGGTTAGCCTCTACTTGACTCCCAGCGAGCCAGTCCTCTTCTCCAGCAGCCAGGGAAGTGACAAGTGTAGGGGATCACCAAGAGAACAAGATGGGTCTTGTTAATCATCTTTGCAAGTCGAACGGTCCTACAGTGGCCACCACAGGACAGGCAGAAACTTAAATGTGGCAGAGGACATTTTTTTCTGGGGATCCCCAGCCCCATTTGCCCCCATCCTGTGGCACACCCAAAATAAGGAAAGTCAATGGGAAATTCACCTTCCCTTCCACACATTCCCCTCAGCTCCATGCTGCAATCCAGTGGTGCCTCTTTATTTGAGTGGACATGATGCCAAAGCCATTTGGCTGCTTCTTCCCTAATCCCTCCACTTCCAAAACCCCAGGCTCCTCTACCTCCCAGGCCACCAAAAGGGAGACCCTAATGCAAAACACATGGTTCTCAGTAGAACACCAACAATCAGCACTGAAGAAGAAAGGAAAGGTTTTTGCTTTGGAACATTTTGGAGTCTATTTGTAACCAAGAGGGGCTTAACACAGACTTTCTTCCATCCTAGGTACCTTACAGTCCTCTGCCTTCCATCCTTTCCCCCTACCCCTCATCAACCCCTCCCACTCTCCTTGGGTGCATCCACATGGGCGAACCCAAGGCTTTTGAGGCACAGCAAAACAAACCCTGTGCACACAAGTTGGTTCTCCATGCCGCATATTTGCAGCACAGAGCCAAATTTAGATACCAGGAAATCCTGGTATCAAAATAAACCATGCTGAAAAGAAAGCGCAGTGCACGTGGCAGCAACGTGTGCCACCCAAAACCAGAGCCTGGGCAGCCAGAGCCACACTGGCTGCTGGCCGGGTTCCACACACCTGGGTCACTGCCACTGCAGCCCTGAGATGCCCCCAGGACCCAAGGAAAGGCTGATGGGGTGCTGGCCCCAGCCTCCCTTACCCCACTTGATGCAATTTACCCTGCACCAGAGCGCAAGTGCAGGGGCACTCCCTAGGGACAACTGGCAGTGGCACACATGCTGGGGAAATGCATGTGCGCACTCATTTGCAAGTTCCCCTTATGATCATACAATCAGTGCAAACCTCTTATTTTCACAAGCACCAGAAACCAGACAGGATCCTGTTTCCCAATGAAAAGGGATCTCCTCTCCCATAGCTAAGTCTATACCAGTGTCCCTTGCCAATTGCCTCTGGATCAGAGAATTTAATGAACAAAAAAGCACAGTATCAGTTTTCAAACTTCTGAGCCTATGCCTAGAAAAGAAGTTTAAAGCAAAAGGTCATTAATGTCATGAATAAAAATAAAAGTTATAATTTATAGATGTTCCCCAACAAGTGACTAAGTGAGTTAGGCATTGGGAGATGGTCCCTCAGAGACAGTCCCAGCAGTTCCCAAACTATGGGTTGTGACCCACTACATCAGTGGATAGGGTCATGGGGGTGGGGGGCTGTGGGTTGGAAGTGACAGGCCATGCTGAGGAAATGGGGCCATAAATGGGGTCATGCTGAGGAAAAATGCGGGAAGAACTAAGTTAGACAGCGAGAGAAACAAACGGTCTGCAGACACTGTGCAGAGCTCCACAAATTAAAGTGTGTTGTTATTCTCATTCACATATGCCTGCATTTATTGAACTCAGGGATTGATACACTATGGAGAAAATTTAAATTTTTGTGGCTCCAAACTGTGAGATCACCCACAAATCCTCCACCTACCCCACATAAGAGAACGCTGTAAAGGAGAAGGTGGGGAGGGACTCACTCTAGCAGCTGGAGTGCATCTTCTAACCCTCTACCACTCTTGGAAAGTGATCAAAGTGTTTTCAAAGTGTCTTGTTTGTTTTTCCCCTCTTACTAGAAGTTCCAACTGCTCCATCAAGTTCAGTACCAGGGCAAAATGGTGATTTCCAACTTAATCACCAACCATACCTTTCTAGTCAGAGAATGTGGAATGGTGTTACTAGACTTTTGAATGGTTTCACTCTAAGTCGTTTTGGATCTCAGGCAAATAGGAATACTGCTTCTCTTTTCCACCATAGCACTTGAAGAAAATGGATGTCTTTCCAGTATTGTGTTACCTTCAATAGAAAACTACACATTCCAATAAGACCACTGGACAGAAACTACATTTATACCATCCTTCCCCTGACACTGTCAGGATGAGAATACAAGCGAAGCAAGGCCGCTCTACTTACCTGATTATAAATTTGTATTCACCAGTAGGAGAAAGGTTTAATCCACATGCAGAGGCCTGTGAAGCCACTAATGAAGAAGAGAACACAGCATTCCTACCTTGCTAAAAGTTGCAATTTGTAGCCTTGTTTATCTGCTGGTAATTGGGGGGAGGGAGGAGTTAAACTTCCTCTATTTGCATAAAAGACATGAATAACATCTTTGTTTCCCTTTGTCCTTGCCTGCACGTCCCAATCTGAAAGCATGTAGGAACCCGGGACTGCACAAGCCTTAACAGACCCTTCACAGCTTTCACCCTGCTTTGTCCTTTCTTGGCCAGAAGAGTTTGGCACAGCACCAGAAAGAAAAGGGCTGTTGACTATATATACAAGAAGCTAAGAAAGGTGAATGACTTATGGAGCTCTGAGCAGAGTAACTATGACATCAGGAAGAGGAGAGGATTCAGAGGGATAATTAAAGTGGGAGAGGGAGAAACAAGGCCTGGCAAATAAGGAATGTGATTGCCTCTTTCGGGAACATGAAACTGCATTGAGAGAGAAGGTGACTGCTCTAGGACTGGGGCAGGCAAAATATGGCCTGCAGGCTGTAGGCTGGGGCAGAGTGTGTGTTCATAGGGTGAGTCCCACATAAACACTCCACCATACACATGCTCCAACACCCCCTTTGTACTGCCATACACTCAGACCCCCACCCCCCACCCTCCAGTCCCCCTCCCCCACAAGCCCCATATCCATCCACACCCTGCATCCACACACATGCTCCCTCACCTCACATACCCACAGCCCCCCACAAACCTGTACCCCACCCAATATACAAGTGTGAGACTTCATTTTAAGCTATTGTGCAATCACCTCCAACACAGGTATACCCATCCCTTTGTTCCCATTCCTCGTGCAACCCAGATCTGGAGCATGTTGGCAGAAATGACCTGCCCAACACAAAGCAGTTTCTAGGGGACCACAGTCTGCAGAATTTTCTTTAAAGCAGCTAATGATGTGAAAAGAATGTTATTCTTGTAAGCAAAGTACCAAATGTTGCAATTCAAAGTATCAAACTTCTGTAACAAGAAAAAAATTGCTCAGGTTGTCAAACAAAGTGGTTTTGCAGTGGTGTGGAGAAAGAAAAAAGCAAGCAATAGTTAGCAGACTGCACACACATTGTCCATCAAGCTCTCATCAGACACACAAGGAATCCTTACTTTCCCTTGTTTCCATGGATCCATGGCTCAAACTGTTAACAGGGGTGCTATTAGTTTGCAAAACAACAGTTTCGAAGTCCAGACGTGTTGTGGCACCATTCTGTAGAACAGCCTGCCCCCACAGTTTTCCTACCACTACCAAGTAGTTTAGCCACAGACCCATAGAAATCAGGGGTTGCCAGTTTCCAGACTGGGATAACAACCTACTTCTGTGCAAGTACCAGCACATTCATTATTGCCATTTCATGTGGAAATTCTGGAGCTTAGGCTAGTCATCCAATTCTACAAAGAAGTGTTTGGCCCACAAGGTTCTCTTGGAACTGGTTCTCCTGGATGCAAAATGCAAATAAACAGTAAGGCCTAAATGAGCAATGGCAGTTTGCGTCAGTTCAGGCTCATTCACTAAGTATGCTTTCATGTACATACTGCTTAAACTACTTGTCTCATTGCACTCCATTGAGGACACTGAAGAATGCCTGAATGTACACCTTGGCTAAGTACAGACAGTCAAAAAGCCCTAGGGTGAATCGATTCAATCTTTGCAGGTTAGTCTAAATTGCAGAGATCAAATTGAGAAACAACTGGACAAACATTCACTTTTGATTCAGGAAATGCAGCCACGTGCCTGCAGGGAGACAGATGAGAAACCAGGGAGTGCTAGAGCATGGCTTTCTGGCACATAGCCAGCATGGGCTGTTTGCTTCCTCTTCCTGCTTCCCCTGAGGTCTCTGAGATTTGCACTCCACAGTCACAACAGAAGGATTCTGTAGGGTTTCTCATTACTTCCTCTTCCTGCCTCCAGGTGCCTCTGGGCTTTGTAGTCCACAATAGCATCCAGCAGTAAGTTTTTAGCAGGGAAGGACAGCTCTATACATGGGGGAAGGGAAGTTTTACCTCCCTCCCTGGCCCCAGACCCCAGCTAGGGTTTGCCGGGGGGGGGGCAGTCCCTGTTCCTCCCCCCGAACTCTTCTTTGCTGGAGCAGATACCACAGCACAGCCAGGGCTAGAAAGCATGCTGGGATGCTAGGGGACTATAATTTAACTTGAATCAGGAAGGGGTATGGGACAGAAGTTTCATATACAAGTTTGACTCATATCAATTAAGTCTGATACTACCTTCAACCTGGTTTATCTCAAACCGGTTTCAACCATTTTGACACTAGTTTATGTGCACTGAGCTTCTGTTCTGTTACAGGTTTAAACTAGTTTCTTATCACTTAAACCAGTTTATGTGTAACTTCTGTCCCTAGCCCTTGAGTGCCATGTCTGATTCATGAAGGCCCTCCGACATTTCTCTATACTCCTTTTATAACACTGGGCTGCAACTACAAAAACCTGCCGTGAAAACCCATGGGTATTGTGCTAATCTCACTATCAGAACTGAACAGTGTTCACATACAAGAAATATTGCTGAGCTACAGTCATGCATGCCTCAACCAGTTCCAGTCACATCGAGACTGGAGAAGGGAGACTGGAGAGGCCAAAGAGAAGGGATAAGTGGTCCACATACCACTTTCTAGAAGGTAGAACTACACATGCTTCTCACACAGTATAATATTAGCCATGCATTACTATCTCTGGTGTCCAGAGAGGTAACAGCAGCATGAACGGAGAGGGGGAAGAAAAGACTGGGCACAACTTGCACAAAAGTCCACAAGCAAGACTTTAGATATGAAATCACCATTTCATCTGATCTAGGATATGTTGCATCAGTCATGGTTAAGCAAGGGTTAGCAACATTGTGACACTAGAAGTCTCTTCCAAGGGCTATAAGAGTACCCTTTTATAAAGCCATAAAGCCATGCCTAATAGTCCTGTGCCTTCTAGGCATGGTCCTATGCTTAGGAGATTCTCCAGTGAAATATCCCAAGTAGCATAATGTAGCTATGTCATAACTGTGCATTGGTCCTGAAGAAAAAAGGAAAATGAGTCTGCAAAAAAGAAGTGAGGTCAAAGATTTATTTTTATTTTTTTTAGTTATAAAACTTTTGTCGAAAAACTGCTTTCTTTTGTGTTTGCTAACATTCAAGAACTCATTTGTCAGTGACAAATGATTTAGTCCAGTTAAGATTCCTAAATTTTTTGTACATAGCTGGTCAGGAAATTTTCAATCTGTTTCTCATTGAAAAATGTGGAGTCAATGAAACTGACATTTTATGCAGATTTTATGCAATGAAAATTTGTTAAAAAAAGCCTTCAGGTCCAGAGTGGTATTTCTGATCAACTTCACCCCCTGTTCCTCCACATCAAACATCACTCACCTGGTGTGGTGTCCAAGCCGCCTGTGGAGGGTTCGGGATTGAGAGTATGGTCGGGGGATAGAAAGGTAAGAAAGGTTTATTGACTTAACAAAAACACAACTACGCACAGATAACAAAACAACAGACAGACAATAATAATTCACGTCAGCAACTTATTGACAGTCCCCTCTGATGCCTGATGTATAACAAGTTTTTCTTTTGCAAAGCTCAGCGAAGTCAGGTGTCCCCAATCAGCACTGTCCAAGAGGTACCAGGAAGAACCCTGGTATTCAGTCCTTGGGCTCCTCGAGATCCACAGGCCCACTGATCCAGGTCAACAGCTAGTTAGTAGTTCCTTTCACAGAGCTGTATCTTCCTTCTAAATGATTTCCAGATGTGCCAGCCAATTTGTAACTTCTGAGCTATGCTGATAACTTACTGCCATTCAGATTCTTTTTACTTCAACTTAGACTGACCAATAGCAGTACAAGCCTTGCATTCTTCTGATAAGGTTAATTTTAACTATGCCACAGGGCCCACCATCACTACTTCTATAAGGCTTTGCTAAATTTACCAGGCCTCATACTATATACAAGGCCTCATTACATCTTAGACTTTAATTAGGCTCTTGACAACAACACATCGCTTAATATCTGAACAAATGACAGAAAAACACTTGGTTTAATCTTCATAGAGCCTTCAGCAAGCACTTTTATCACAGAGACATAATTTCAGCTGTCACAGTGTGGGTGACCCATCTTGAAGTCACTGTTCTGAGTCTGGCATCAAAGAATGAGAAAAGGTTGGCATCTTAAAAAGGACCATAGGAAGGGTTCTGTTCGAAATCTACTCTCGTATGCCCAATGCTTCCCTTGCGTGCCCTGCTCCCCGCCCTCTACTATGAAGAATATAATTGTCTTTTATTCTTAAAACTGTTAGATTTGCCATATGATTGACATTGCTGTTAATGCATCAGCATTTCCTGCCTCGGAGGTCAAAATTTTTGTTAGTTATTAACTGAGAAATATAGCATTCCCCATGGATGTAAAGTGCAGGACATTGTCAAATCTCAGATACTGACACTTTGAAGTTGCTTTTTGTTTAGTTCTCTTTCAAAAAACAGAGAGGAGAATGACAGGAATAGAGTACAAGGCAGAGGAGAAAACAAAATTTATATTCTGAATTCCGTTATTTTTACATGTATGAAATATTTGCTCAGGAAACAATTGTCAAACATGTAGAAATTAGTTTTAAATAGAGATTAAACATCTAGATTCCTTAAGTACCACAAAATTAGTTTTATTTAAAATAACTCTGATAAGACACTTTCCACTTCCCATTTGGAGCTTGCAGGACTATGACCAGCATTTACTCAACATACATTAGAATACATGCACTTCTGATTCTAGGTTGCCATCTCTCACTTTAGTGCCTCATACATACCTGTTTCCAGGGCACTGAATACTTCACTGAATCTCCCATCTAAATTAATGTCCTCAATTAATCCATTATTTTTCCTCCTTTCCTACCACCTCATCTTCATACTCTCCCAAGTTCTCACATTCCATTAAAGGAAAAATCTCTCCCATAACTTTTTAAATGATGGAGGGTCAAGATTGTCCAATTCCTTTCCTGCACTAGTGAGCAATAGGCCTACATTTCCAGTGCCAGAAATGTATTGATCACCAGGTTCAAAAAGTTCAGGCATACATGAATGAGAAGAACACCAAACTTCAGTCCTGGAGCAGTGTGTAACCTCTGCACATCCTGTCTGGCTTTAATTGGCTCCTAAATTGAGGTACTGTTTCACAATTCCCAGCCTGTATAAGGAGGCCTCTCCAAACTATAGCCTCTATCACCACATCTTTCCTCTAACCAATAAAAACAAATTAGCATAAGAATCCATTAGCACCCATCTACAGGAGGGGCTACTATCACTTCACTCTGGAGTATGTCTTTATCACCGGAGGATTCACTTTTTCACTGACTTACAAAGTACTAGGATCCACATTTTCTAATGTGTTTTTTGGTTGGAAGCATTTCTCCAAGTCTTGTTAGACTTGATTCCTTATACTGGAATCCAATTCACTTGTACTTTTGGCAGCTTTGCTTTTTCATATAGCACACCAATTCATTAGCTACAGATCACTGTGGCTAATTTACTCTTTCTGCATGATAGTATTTGCATTTTATGTCCGTAGGTACACATCTTCCCATAAGGACTTGATTGCTTCTTCTGTTCTGGAAGAATTGTTTTTTTCACTAAAAAATTGTCCATATTTGGGCCGAGACAGCCAAGAGGATCATCAGAAGTTATGAATGTCAGGTCTTCTTGTACTGCAAGCCCACACTTCCACTAGATTCAGTTTATCACAAGCTTCCAGACCCAAAATTAATTTCACTTCTTAAGGTTCTACAATGAATGGGAGTTTGCATACTTTATTTTTATATTGGATGCCTGTAATACATTGTCTCTCACTGGTATATTTGTTTCTGAATGGCCAATCATTTTGATGCTTTTAAGACTCATTTTTTATCTCAATTTTAATTTTCTATATTCATGATTAGGTAAACTATTAACCAAAGCACCAACGTCCACTTTCAATTAAACCATTTTTTCTTGCACTTCCACTGGCAAAATCCACTCCCTTTCATTGATTTTGCTTGATTCACCTAATCTATAAAAATGCCTCTTTCAGTGTAGGCTCAGTTGTGTACACTTGAGGTTTGTGTTTGGGATCTGCAGAACCTGGTAAAATGGTTTCTCATTACATTTAAAACAGAGCTTTTCAAATGCAGCACAATATTTGGGGTCATGTTGTCTTACACATTTGCGGCATGGCTGCCTGTAAGCACTCCCTCCCTTACAGGGATCATGACCAATGGAAAAGCTTACCTGTGAGGAGGCTTTTTCTGGCCACATTCATTCATGCCTATTGCACAGACACCCCCTTGTAGCATATTCAGTTCTGCAGCCTTGTCTGTCACGGTTTCTGCTGTCCTGCATATTTAAATAGTCTTTTCTAGGGGCAACTCTCCCTCACACAACATCCTTTCTTGTAATGGAGTATCTACAAGGCCACTTATAATCATCTGTTTAACGGAGTTTCTGTCAAGTTCCCAGAAGCACAGTCCTTACTCAGTCTCTTTAGTTCAATAACATACTTTGTTCTGTTGTTTGTCTTCCTGTAAAAAAATCTGCGTTTTTTAAGGGTCTCTCTTTTTTGGTCTTGCAGTACTCCTCAAAGGTGGACAGTATTACATTTAATTGCATATTTTGGCCTTCTTCAAAGGGTAAGTTATAACGAACAGCCAGAGTGTGGTTGCTAGGTTCCACTCAAACCTCTGACCAAATGCCTCCAGTTTTCTGTGATACTGCTTGGTATCAGAAAGGAAGGTGGAGGTTGCAAAATGTCCATGTCCAACTGTCCTGTTATGACATCTTTTCATTTTTTCAGTTTGCAACTCAAATTCTTCCAAGTTCCAAGTAGAGTGATAGTTTTATAAGATCTCACTCTAAGAAATCCTTGCCTTTTGCATAGTTTCTGGACTATTCAAGTTGTTTCATATTCATCACCTGCTACCATGCATGATCACCAGGTTCAATAAATACAGGCATACATGAATGACAATAACACTTTATATGACAGACCAGTGTGTAACCTCTACGGAATCTGTCTGGCTCTAAGGCTGGTGTCAAGTTCACTTAGTTACAGTATGCAACAAGGCACTGGTCCTGGACCCTGCTACAACTTGTGAATGCCAGCCAGACAGGAGCCCAGCTAAAGACTTACCCAGGGAACTGGGCGGTGCAGTGTGTATGCTGAAGACTCGGTGGCGGGTGCACAGATATAGGCTTTGGCTGGAGGAGGCAACAGATGACACGTGACCACGTGCAGAGGGAGCCTGCTCCCACTGGCCCCAAGGAATTTTGCTGACTGCTCAAAGGGGCTACCAGCATATCTGATACCCGTGGAGAAGGGAATACATGGGGAGCTGAGAAAGCTGTGCGAGCTGTGTGGAGACACGGAGCTGGAGCCAGAACTGGAGCTGAAGCTGAGCTGGAGCCAGAAAGGAAGCTGGGGTCGAGATGGAGTCATGGAGAGTAGAGCCAGTTAGCATAGAGATGGCTAGAGATCTCTTGACTGCAGTAGAATGTCAGTCTGAAGATGACTGACAAGGGAAAACAAAATGAGATGACAGCTGATTGAGTTAAGGGGCCAGGACTCATAAACCATTAATTGATCAAGTTAATTACATGAACGTGGTGTTGAGAAATGGTTCAAAAAGACAATGGACCATTACCTGGATAATTAAGTTTATTTTCTACTGGCAGGGGTGACTCTAACCAGCTAGACTGGAGAAGTGAAAGGATAAATAAGTTGATTTTTACCAGCAGTGGTGACATTAACCAACTAGGCCAGGAAAGTACAAATGCAAGAATAAATAAAGGTGATTTTTCCAGTGGTGGTGACGGTGACCAGCTGAGCAGGAAAAGTGACAGTACCTGAATAATTAGGCTTCACTGATGGTGACAGAGGGGGAACCTACCTCAGGAATTTGCTGCAAGTAAATTTGAGGCAGAGGATTATCTGGGACAGGTTGGCCAGGAAACCAGATGGAGCACATTTCATTGAGGATTCAAATTTATGAGGTCTGACTTTAAGACTTAATTCCAATGGGGTATGGCATAGAGCAAAGTGTAGGGGACGGAGAAGCCCCGTGAAGAAAATCTCTGCCATCTAACTATAATGCTAAGTTGTTGGTAATACTTCACCTCCTTTTTTTTTTTTTTATTGAAACACCAAGGCAGGGCAGGGGAGAAAAGAGGGGACTTGAGGCAGTAGTGTGGGCAGGTGAGACATCTCTAGAAGCACCCACTTATACAGTACTACCTCTAAGTTAGGAGAGAGAAATAGACACCACACACTTTTTAAAACTGAAGAATTCAGTCATTCAAACATTATAATCTATTTTCTAAAGAGATATAACTCTACTGACTTCATGGGATACTAAATAAGGCAGAACTTGGCCCTTTCTTGCTACATTTTGTGTCCCCTGTAGTAGCTGAGTGCTAGACAATCTGTAGTTAACACAAAGTATGCATCTCATTTTCCCTGACAAAAACAACAGGGTTTTTTCCACTGCTGAAATATTCGAGACAGAGCAAAGCAAGTACATTTGTTAGTGTATTTTTTTTTATTTTTAGTTACTTTTTCCACATAACTTTATGTAAGCTACAAAAGTTGTGAAATGCAGAAATGGTAATAAAACTGCAAACTTAAAACAGTTTAGATAAGAAACATGTCATGTCTCCCTAACAATGACCATTAAAAATGAACCACATTTTGATGAATTTGTTTAATAAACACACCACATACTTTTTAAAAATAAATAAAGAACAACATTAGGGAAACTAATACCATCAACAGCATGAAGTACTTAGTAATTTGTTTTTTGAAGACAGAAATGAGATCTCTAGGCACAGTTTTAGGCATTATAGAGGACACAGAGGCAATAGGTTAGTGTGCACTGTTCTGTACAAAAATACAGTCTGAATAAATTACATTGCTAGCCATAAGATTAGACTTCACTTACCAATCAGTTCATTGCATGTTTAATAATATACAATTACATGCTAATCCATATATATCTTTTTTTTTTCAAACACATAGGTCTCTCTATATTTATGTCTTTAAAATTTACATGTTGAACTTACAAAAGCTAAATGTAGTTGTGCAAGAAATCCAAAAGAGGTGCTAGGTACTTTTCAGCACTGGACGGCATACCTTAAGCTTAAAAAATACAAAGAACTAGCCCTGCTTGCAAGTCTGCTATATATATATTTATATATATTTGGAAGATAAACAATGGGCTTGTTTTGTGAAAAATTATCCTGCTAGTGAGATAAAGCCAAATACAACTGAAGTGGTGACGGCATGATACAAGAATAATATATAAAAATGAAAGAGCTATTTTATATACACTCTGAAACACAAGAGTGGTTTATTTTGTGGGTAGAAAAATAGTTCAGTTCTACACTGCATTTACTTTTAATTCAGCACTGAAACATGTCAGAGTTGCCAATCTTGACTGGGGAGGGGCGGGGGAGAAGCAGCAGTAGCATAAGCTAAATTAAGGTACCTATATCCATTATCTTAAGCACCTAAATATGAAGGACCTGACCTTAAGAGGTGAGCAGATACCATATATTCCATGGAAGATATAGGTGTAAGAATCTCTGGAAATCTGAGGGCATTTTTACATGTGTTGTGGGATGTGTCGCTGGGTGCATAATTAGCAAGCTGTGCTAATTAAAAGTGCCCATGTGTCACATGTATCAGCGTTGCTGCACATTCCCACACTGAAAAAATAGTGGTGGGACACTTTGAACTAAAGCTCGTTGAATATGTTTTATTTCAAAGAGCAGCGCTGCTATTTTTTCAGCATGGAAATGCACAGTGACATTGATACGCACGATGCAGCATGTCAATTTCTGTGCTCCAGCAGACTTGATTAATCGAGTCTGCTCTGACGCGCTAGATTTCTAGTGCATTGGAGCAGTTTCCACACACGTGTATAGGAACCCTGAGTGTTTTATGGAAATAGGAACCTGACTTTAGATGGCCAAAATTTTTAGAAAAAAATAAAAAGAATTGCTGAATGGTGCTTTTATGTAAGAATTCCATGTTTTCCAATGTATATATGCAATTTATGCTTCTGTGTCTTAGTCTGCTGCATGTTTTTCTCTCTAGCTCTATAGAGAGATGGGATTTGTTAAGATTAAGAACGATGATGCTGATCTATCATTTTATGCATTTTCTTCTCAGACTAAACAGTGTCAGGTAATTGTCATCACCCAAAGTATCACTCCTCTAGAAAAGAACAGAGAGCTTTCACAATAGGCTTTTTAAAAATTAGGCTAAATCCTGTTGCAACCCATTATCTTCCTCTCATGCACATTAAAAGCAGTTACACTGTAGTTTAGAAAGTCACAGTTAACTACACTCCAGGTCTCTGCTTCAAGTGTGTTTCAGAAAAGTATAGTTAGAAACATGTTCAAATACCTGCAAGACAAACAGATGCTCTTCTCTTTTTCCTCATGTCCCCATAGCTTTTGTCCTTCATCACATTACGTGAAACCACCATTTTTCTTGGTCATCCTAGTCTAGCTAACACTACTGGTCCAGGGAACAGTGCCTATACTGAACACTCTACTGCAGTACTACATACTGTACTACACATTTTACTGCAGTAAGGCCCAGAATTCAGAACTAGTTCTTGTCTGACAGCAGTGAGTTAATAAACACCATTCTAAAGGCAGAATTGTGGCTATATACCCCTTACACAAGTGGGATGTATAAGCTCCTTTCTTAGAACCTCCTTCCTCTCTGTGAACCAAGGTGTGTCCATTTAGCACTTTATATGTGGTCCTAATTTTGCAATCACTTTTTGGAACTAGCTATATAACAGCAATACAGGAGAAGATTATTTTTCCCCCAAAAAGGACCAAATAGGTTATATTTTAAATTTTCCCATTAACAAAAATAATTCTTTCTAAACTTGTATATTATAACTGTATCAGGTGTATAAAAATATGCTCACCATTAATTGAAAGGACCCAAATAAGCAATTTTTAATCAAAAATAAAAGTTATTCAGGGTAAGTGAATTTAAAAGTTTTCCCAATTTAACTTAGGTCTCGTTTCATTTGGAGTGTCTATATGTTTTATGTGGGAAACCATCTTTAGAAGCATATTTTTTTGACAATTTATTATAAACTCAAACGGGGAAAAAACAAATGTAACTTATAAAGCTGATATACCATACTGATAACAGTTCTTGTGCATGACTTCGTCTCAACTATATTTTTGTTGACTGAAGACACTCATGAGTTTAATGGATTTTTTAAAATGGCAATTCTGTTTAAAACTTCGTTTTAAACCAGCATTAAAAAATGTAATAATTACCAAATTATGACATCATCAGCTAATCATTTCATTCTGTTCAAACTTAACTTTATATGAACTTTTACACATTTTCCATCAAAACTGAGCTTCTATAAGGACATACAGAGAGAACAGAGCATTTGACATTATATTTATTTTGTAATACCAACCCAAATTAGAGATACTAGTCCAATACTCTGGAGAATGTGCATAAAGTTAGTGCTTTAACCGCTGCACCATAGCTAATATTACTTTTAGATGTAATATATGTGTCTTCCTCTGTGTGAGGATTCATTACCTATATATTTTTTATATATTTATTTGTACTAACAAATACCTTCTATAAAAATACTTACTTGGACTCATTATGCATTTTTTACTGTGATGTTTGAAATTAAAATGATATTTAAGACAAATGTAGCTTCTGCATGCATTTTATATACCTCAAGGAAATGAGGCCCTCTTTTACCTTCGTTTAGCCCCTCCCTTCCTCCCTCCACAATGCTCAGAGCTGAGACAACTTCCAGCCACATAATTAGAAACATGTGTTTTTAGGTTCTGTCTTCCTTCAGTGATTTGCCACCCATTGTTGGGAAAATATGGATCACCAATGCATAAACTCCTCCTTTTTTCCAGAGACTTCTGAATGCAGATATTAGGAAAGTCACTAACCAGTTCCACTCACAGTCTCTAACATACATCCACTTGCAACTGATTCCCCAAAAGATTTTTCAAATACGTGACCAGAGGCTAGCTCATTGTATAAAATGGTACTGCCTGCTCAAAACAACCTTTGAATTCTCCATGATATAAGAAAACTTCTAAATAGAGCTCATGCCAGCTGCTCCCCTGCAGGCAATGGCAGATATGGGCATTTTCATTCCAACTACTTTTCTCATAATGATTTGTCATGTAGATCCTTTGCTTGTTGTCAAGAAGAATGAAGTCAATGTATCAACAGTTTGCAGCATTTGTCTATGCAAGATCAGCCGTTTTTAATCTGCCGTTTTATGTGTGTTCTCTTGAACGTAAAAGCTGGTTACAGCGTTCACAGCCAAAAGGCAAAGGCTACTTTATCCACAGAGCAGACTGTCTGGTGCTCCACAAGTGTTCTAAAAAAACTGAGAGTTAGAAAAGATGGAGTAATCCTTTTTGTTATTTTTGTTATTTTTTTTCTTCTTTTGCTTTGTTAAACTAAACAATTCTAGTAGTAGTCTTCGTAGTTCTTAGGGTTCAGGCAATAAAGGATGGCACCCCCAAATGAAAATATAGTTGCACCCCAAGCCAGGCCATAGCCCCAGTTGAACTCATGGTATATTTTCAAGCTGACCGTCTCGATGAACTTGATTGGATAAAGGACTAGGCTGCACACCTGAAGAACAACTGAAATAAAAATTAGCCAAAGGTCAGAAAAGAATGGGTTTTTTGCTCTATTACATAAAACAAGGCAAACGCTCCATTATCAAATTTCACATTTTGCTGCAATTTTTTATTTATAGGTATTGTGCTATTTGAATAGAAACAATATGTAAGCTCTCTCCGCTATCTATAGAGAGTATAGCAGTTGCGATACATTCTGCTGGATATGAACAAATGTTACGTCTACTCTATAATAAAGTGAGACACTCTAGATCCCCAGATAATGAATACAACCAATCTCTTCCCATTTTTTGTTCTCCCTTTTTTTAGTCTGAAGTTGGAATTCTTTTTGAGACCAGAACTAAAATGACTAATCTTATAGATATTATAAATGTGTCATAGGGGAGAAAAAGAATAAAGAAACAAGAAGAAACATAACTCACAATCAAAGAAACCATTTATTTTAGATGAGTAGTAATTCATTGTATTAGGTGTTATTTATTAATGTCTAATGGAATTCTTAAGGAATTATGAATTACATGCATTTTATCACCTATTGTAATTAGAATTAATCATATAATTACACAGAGCTCCAGAGGAATTCATGAAATTTAGTTAACTACTAGTAAAGTAGAACTCAAGGGTGGGTGGAGTACAATATCCTGCCCTGGCTGAAAACTAATGAAACAGAATAAATTCACAGCAGCAAAAAACCCAGAAAACCATTTCTTTGTATGATGATGATGACATTTCCCAGAGAGAGAGAGAGAGAGAGAGAGATTGAGAGGAGATTTTATGCAGCCTGATGTATGTATGTTCTAAACACATTTGCAACAGAATTTAATAAACCTGATAAATATAGCATTGTATGTCAACTACCAATACGATGCATGTGCACTGTGAATGGAGGGAGAACCCACGCTCATAAGGATCTGTTCTCCCTTAAACACAGGCACACATCTACCATTAATTTAACTGGAATAAACAGTTACTGAACTCAATACAAAGATAACTGGATGGAATGTAATGGCCTGTGACATACAGGAGGCCAGGCAAGATGATATAACGGTCCCTTAGGTCTTGGGCTTCATGGACTACATGTACACAATGTGTGATCATCTGGCAGCACAGGAAAATAAATTCCAGCCTTTTCGCATCCCAGAGACATGGCACGGACCTTTTCCAAAGGTCCTTCTTGGCCTTAAAACTCAAATATTAAAGCATGTGATTAACTTTGCAGGCACAAAGAGTCCCTTGAATTCAGTGGGTTGTTCACATCCAAAGCACATATTTAAATATAGGCAGGATAGGTGTGTCCACCGCTGGAAGTGCACTACCACATAGATTTTAACCAAACAGGAAGTCACTTTTTAAAAAGCAAACAAGCTATTAGATGTTTTTAAATGCCCAGGGCCAAACTCATAATTATACTAAAAGAGCTCTGAATTATAGAATTATCTTTGAAATTACGCAAGAAATGATAGCACAATAAAATATTACAGTTACTATCATACTGCTTACACATTTATGGTACACACAAATTTTCACTTGCCTTTTTATTTTACTTTACAAACTACTAAGGGTTAAATACTAATGAAAGATGCCAGTTTGCCATTTTAGTTAAAGACTTAGCCCTTTACTTAATTGCTATTCCAAAAGTATAGTGCAAGATTTTCAGTACTGCAGACCTAGTACTGTGAAACAAACTTATTGTAAGATGGGTTTTCACTTCTATTCAATCTTTGGCTTTTCACTCAAGGCTGCCAATGTGGATAGCAGTTTTTATAAAACAGACATGTCCGTCGTCAGTTGTTCTGAGCTGCTCCCAAATCAGAGGATCTTTGCACAAATACAGTGTAGATTCAAGAGACAGATTGGATCACTGGTCTAAAGCAGTGATCTAGAAATGAAAGGAACACAGTACTTCTTAAACCAAGAAGATTCTCAGCAAGAAGTTGCTCCAGCTGAGTTACAACCATACTTTCACACCAGTTCAACTGAAGTCAATGGTAGTATATGGTGTGAGCTATGTTGTCACAATAAAGGCCTAAGCTTTGCATGGAATTAAAAATATTTTTCATGTTTTATGTTTTCTATTCCTGGGCTTCATTCCCATCCCTTGTTTATTTTAAACTGATGTAACTCCAGCTAATTGTGAGAACAGAAAATCAAGCTCTATAGCTATGATTTAAAAAAAAAAAAGGAGGATAAATCCAAAAAGTACTGAGCACCAAGCAGCTCCCAGACAGACTTTGGCTGTCACAACTTGTGTTTTCAAGTGACTGTTTTCGAACCACACATTCCTGATGTAGACCAGGAATATCAAACTCATTCAGCCCATGGGCCATACAAGGGACATGGGGTCAGACTGACCCCCATATGCAGCGCACATCCTAAACTTCCTCCGTGCACTGCATGCAGCATGCATGCCAGCTCCAGCCCCATGTGCTACATGCAGTGGCCACCAACCCTGGCACACAGAGTTGGTCCACTGTGGTTAGGTACAGATATTAAAAAAGCCTGAGCCTGAATCGTTGCAGGTTAGTCTAACCTGGCTAGGCTGAACCAGTTTGTAACCACACAGAGATTCCCTTTGGACTGAGGAAATGCAGGCACATGCCTACAGTGGCTCAGGATATAAGTCAGGGGGCGCTAGAACCACCCTCCCTTACCTTCCATAGTGCTGAGCTGAGGGGGGCATGGGCAGGCCCCACAGGATGCTCTGATTAGGGAGGGGTCCCCCCCCCCCCCCCAGGGGGGGGCCAGCAGGGAATTGATAACAGAGCATTGAGTTAGACAGCAGAGAGTCACACAGGAAGTTGTTAGCATTTAGCACCCCAACAACAAAGCAAAAGGATCTCTCATTAGTTCAACCTCTTCTTAAACAACTTTTTCCAAAGAAGGAAGAGAAGGACATTACCAGCTACCTGTTGATTAGCCCCCAAAAGCTCTAAGCAAATACTGTCCTATCTGCCTTTGTCTTGTCTGCCTTACACAGACACTTCTCAGCATTAGCTAGCATACCACATGCTGGCTATGGTCCGTGCTGTGGGAGAAGAGAGGGAAAAATCCCTGCTCGAGCAAGGTGGGTGGGGAGCAAGGGGAAGAGCCAGGTAGACACTGCTGTGCCTGCAGTCTCTGCCGGAGCTCCAGCCAGGGAGTAGAGGGGCAGCTCTGGACCAGAGAGCCTTGTCCAGGGCTGCAAAGCATCTGGAATGCTGGGGGACTCTGGTTTAGCTTAAAACATGAAGGAGTCTGGGACAGACATTGTGCACAGAATGTCTGCTGCACATGGGGTTGCGGCTGGTGTGTACCACCTGTGGCATTTCTTGGTTTCTGCTACTTGATTTGAGGATCCCTGCAACATCTCTCCCCTCAGCAGGGAGCGGTGTCTGGACTGCAGGTTGTAGCAGCTCCCGCTGCCCAGTGCCCCTCACACCACCCAACAAATGCAGCCCTTCCCTGGGCCCAACCTGGCACCAGGGCTTCTGGTGTGCTGTAACAGTCACCAGCTCCCTCTACCCAGTGCTCACTCTGGCACACTGAGCCTGCCCCTCCCTGGGTGCCTTCTCACTGATGGAGCAAACCAGGGCAGTCTACCCCTGGTCTGTGTCCCGCTCCCCTCCTGTGCACATCCAAGCCATGCAGGAGCTTGCAGAAGGTTCTTCCCAGGCTCTGAGTCTCCTGACAGGCAGCTCCTCTTTTGTGCCTGCCCCGGCAGGGCTCCAAAGGGGGACAAGAGGAAGAAAGGATACTGTGTTTCTCTCCGGTGCAGCCTCTAGCTACCACTTCTGCTGATCTCCGATACGGGCTTTCTGAGGGGCAGCCGTGGTGAGGTCCTTTTCCTGGCCTCCAGCCTGTCTCTCTTCTCCTCTCTCTTCCTTTTATTCTCCCTCCTGAGAAAAACTGCTCCCCCTTTTTAAACAAGCCCTCTCAGCCACTTCCACGCTGGGACTCTTCCCAGGCTTTTGCTAATGTTCCTCTCATGCAAAACCCCTGCTGGGGTTACATCACCCCTCCCACTTCAAAGAGGGCTGCCTCAAAAGCAGCTTCACTCACCCTTAGGGCAAATGATATCCCTACTGAGACAAACCCTCTCTCTCCTCACACTTTGTCCCTCTGCAAGGCAGCCATTCCTATCCCTTCAGGCGAGTACAATTTTAATGCTGCTACACTTAGCATTTTGTCTTCTAGCCCACAATGCACTCTGCAACTGCAGGAAGGGCAGGAGAGTAAATTTTGACCAAGGACAATAGGATAAGTTCATACTCTTAGGGTAAGGATATTTTCATGCTGATTGAGAGCATTATTATTCAGAAAAAACATGTAGGTATGCCTGTAGCTGCTGAATCCCTGCCTAAGTCCTAGCAAAATCAATGGATTGTTCCAAAGAAAGATGGACTTAAAAACATGCTTTAGCACTTTCCTGAACTGAGGCCTCAGGACTTCTATGCCGAGTCATCAGGAGGTACTTTTATCAAGTCTCTTCTGAAATGCTAACACACAAATTCAGTATACTACAGAGAAATCAATGCATCAAATTCACAAAGAAGAAGAGGTGGTCGGATCCTTTTGGAATAGAAACCTGCAGTTAAAAAGGCTATGTACCAACTGCCTTTTAAAAAATATTAGTTATCACTATTCCTATTAATGGCCTAGCTGCACAGAAACAACAGAATTGCAAGTGTAGATTAGCCTTTGGCTTCAAACAACTATATTGATTCTGTACTGCATTCTATTTCATTCTGCAGCTGATTTACACCCATACACCCATTACATCTACATGCCCCTCACTGTTGTTATTACCTGTGAAGCTATGTGGATGCTGGAAAAGTGGCAGCTGGAAAAGTTAAGTTAAAAAAACCTGAAGCGTAAGCCAGTAGCACCTGTAAGGTAGAGTGACAGGGGCAACTGCCCTGGGTACCAACTGGGGTGTCGTTAAAACAGCTTTTGCCATGGCCCTGGAACTGCGATCATGACAGCAACAGCACCCAGAAGTTGCTGTTGCCACTCAGTGTGCCAGTTACCCTGAGCACCCTGCCACATTCTTATACTGCTGGTGTAAGCAGTAAGCAAGTCCAGAGATGACTGGGCACATTGAAACCAAATGCATATTACTACAGAAAAATCCCTTGCAGCTGAAATTAAAAGAGGCTCAGTTTTATGTGGCCTTATTTATAGGACTAAATATGCTGCAGTTCTGGAACCACCAATTCTTTCAGTAGCCAAATAAAAGACAGTTTTTTAAAAGAAATTCTAACTACTAAAAAAGGCTAATCCCATGTTACAAACTGCAATATTCACTCCAAATCCATCCCACAGTGCAGGGCTCATTTTCATGAAGAATGCTACTGCACTTACAAGTCTTTAAAACAGCATGTATTTATTTATTTCAAGGTGCTCTGAACAGCACCTTAAAGAAAATTCAAGTCATGGCCTTAAAAAGGTATCAGATAAAATATGGAGCCTCTGCTTCACATACCAACAGTATAAAAGTCATCTGTTCCCAGATTCTCAAGCTTTGTGAAAGTCACCTCACTTCCAGCTGAAGAATGTGGACATCATTTGCCAAACACTGAGTGAATAGTAGGACATGCTACTTATGCAGTAATGCAAAAGCATGAGATCTAACCTTGGGATTGGAAGATATATCTAGGTGCTCCCTATGAATGTACATATGGGAATCAGGAATCATCTGAAAGGAAAGGAGCCCCCCGCCCCCCGATCTGTGACTACAGAATTAGTGCTGGAATGGCATTTGAACTGCTTGTTCGCTAGGAAAGGTGATGGAATGATGGTTGGATGAAATCCTGCCTCTCCAACAGCTACTAGTGTCTGGAGAGAACCCTACTGCCTGGAGAAGTCTTCTCCTTTTTACTAGTAAGTGAGAATCTAGAAACAGGAGCTACCTGGCAAGAAAGTCCCCACCACAAACTGATTTTAAAGGTAAACAAAACATAAAACTGGAATATGCCCCATCATGAAAGCCCCTTTGGAAAGACACTTAAAACATTTCAGTTTTGGGGAATTCTGATATGTAATGCAAATCATGGATTACAGACCAAATGAACAAGATTTAGACTGGCTGTGGAAAAAGGATCTATATATACAAGTCAACAGATCTAGGGAGTGGCTTCCCAAATTTATGGAAAAAACAAGTTTGTGTTTGTAATATTAATTCTATGCAGTTGTTCTTCCACTTACTCAACTACTTAATTCTGCATACACATTTTAAATGATCCATCTGCCAGTCTACTTACTGGCTTACCCCTTATTCACCTATTCGCAAAAACTAACTTGTCCATCTTCTTCCTTAGCCTGCAAATACTCTTCCCCCTTAACTCTTTCCACATTTGCCATGTAAGCATTAAATTGAGATAAAAAAACAGTTAAATGTAGCCAACCAAATAAACACCTTAAACAACTGATCAGTATCTAAAGTCTCTACAGCCCCCACCCTCACTTATTTTATAGCTCCTACCACAATTGTCATCCATTTCCCTACACCTGTCAGTTGTGCTAGGTACCTTGTATTTTAAGTAGCTCTCTTCACTGGAAACATGTTTAGGATTAAATTCCTAAGCATATTCACACAGAAACTGCCATAATATCAACAGACTCTTGGTGCTGTGGCTGTCTAACCACAAAGATATTCTGAAACCACATAAAAATCTAAATCAAGGAATATCTGCATGGAGGGCAAACTGTTCCCTAATGTAGCCTAGAGCCCACCTGCAGCATCACAGTGCTCTCAGGTGATGTCAAGCCTCCACCCACCTCCAATGACAGCTGAAACCAGAGCAACAATCCTGAAGAGGAAACTATGAAAATGTCAACATGAAATCACAAAGCATAAAATTTGTCAGATAATGATGTGACATAAGGCAGCTCTGCTCAGCTTCATCATATTCCTCCCTCCAACACATTCTGGACCACAGCACTTTAACACCCAAACCTATACCCAATACATAAGTTAAAGGAAATAGGCAGATCTCTCTCAAATGGTAGATAACTAATATAGGAATCTTATTAATGGAGATTATCATTAACAGCAAAATTGTTTTACTACACAAAGAAAACTCAATTAATTCCCAATTAAATATATTGAGTTCTGTCTCTCTAAAGAGAAAACATGTCTTTTTAAGCTGTTAATTTAATAATATATTAATTAAGCTATAAGACATGACCAGGAGTATATTTCTAAGCAGTTAATGCAAACTGTTATGAAGTATGGAGTCAAAGGGCAAATGAATAACTACTAATGAAGGTCAATAATCCCATTCCCCTAAATTTAATTGCTAGGCATAATTTTGTAATGTTCAATCTTCTTAAAAGAAGAAAAGGATTAGTTTATTTGTCTTGGGCATGTATGTAATATGCAGCTCATCAAGACCCAATTCTACTGAAGAATTCTGAACCCACTTTGTCATCTCTCTTTAAAAAAAAAACTGAGCTAGAGTGCATTATTAATATTACTTGCATGTATACATGCCTCTCTCTAGCTCTGAACTACAGTTCAACAATTTTCAAGCAAACAGCAGGGGGCAGCAGGATCCTTCCTCAGATCTTTGTTTCAGTTCGAAATACCCTTCAAAATCTGAGGACCTATCTTTTCATATTGTTGTAAATGGCTTTTTAAAATCCATCCAACAGACTAGATGGTGCTGTCAATTTCTTCATTATGGGCTATGAGACAGGCTTATTCTACTGGTTCCAACACAGATATGACTGACAGAATGAAGGGAAGCCAAGGTTGGTAGATCTCAGGGGGAGAAAAATATCCTTTACTAGCTAAGATGAAAACACCAGAATGCATAAAACGAGGGATGATTCGGTATGGCAATTACGTACTGCATTAGAGCATTTTTTTGGCCTGTTTGTCTTCAAGGGTCTTTCTTAAAGTCTCCCTGTACTCTGCATAAACTGCTCCATTTTGGTACTTTGAAAATCAAAGAGGGGCTTTACAGTGTGACAGTTGTTAAATTAATAACTAAGAGTGAACCTGACACAATGAAATTAATTCCTCCTGTGGCACAGGAACAGATATAAACACCTTTCAATTTAATCCTATTTATTTTCATACTTATGGCTTCAAGGGTTCACACTTGGGAATTAATTTTCCTATTTTTGAATTTTAAAATGAAGGACATTAAAACTTCAGACAGGGCTTCAAAAATATTAAGGGGGTGGGAGCAATCAGGCAACATAATATCACGGACTCCAAAAGCTGATGCTTTCAACATCATCCCCTCTAGCCCCTGCTACATCACATGCTTTATAAACAATATTTGTTTGCATTAGATTTAAAAGTGGTATCAGCGCACTGTAAAAATGATTAATGCCTTGCAAAAATAATACGTAATACAATTTAGCATAAGACAACGCAAATATCTCTGAATTATTAGGCAACCAACTCACAGCGCTCTTCTGTAAGAAAAAGCAGCTGGCCTTAGGAAATTTTCAAACTGTTTGGGTAATATATTTACCTGCTGCAAATAGCATGACTGCCACTGGTCTATAGAAGCGCCTCCGAGATCCTACGCAGATAGAGATCAATCCAACCAGGAAAGCGATGAGAATGATGGCAGCACCACCCAAAAGCAAAGCAAGAGTAGCTATCTGCCAGTCTAGAAAGATAAGACATTAAAGAAATGCATTTCAGTTAAAAATGACCAACCATTTGCCCTCTAGAAGAAGAGGAGGAATAAGAAGAATACAGGGCTTATACTAAGCCCTGGGTAAACATGTAATATTTTGACTTAGGAATGAGTGCAAATCCTTCCTGTGACATCTTTTCAAGGTTCAGTTAATTTTATTGGGAATTTTGCCTTAGGAAGATTGCTTAAGCTTGGTCCAAATAAGGAAGAGGATTTAAGGTTAGGCCAGAATTAGCTGATCTATGTTATCTAACACCCTTTCTAGTACTAACCGTTCGCTAGAGTAATCACAAACTTTCCCTTCACTTTAGCTTGAAGTAGTCAAGGGTGAGCTCAGCATGAAGTCTCACAAAGACTGATCATTCAGGAACCATAACCACACATGCAGGGTCTTGAGGAAAAAAAATTATACATTTAGGCATCTGAACATAAACCCCAAAGAAACAAGGAAGATACTAAAAGTAAAAATTATTTTGTACAAAAATTTTACTCAATGAGGGTTGAGCAAAATGCATGACCAGCTGAGCTGGAAAAATTAAGGATTTGGAAAAATAAACCAGCATGGGGCCCTTAAAAGAACTGAACCCTTTGGTGCTGCCAAAGGGTGTCCTCTGGCATTGCCCTATGACAGGGACAGACATGAGGAAAGGGAGGCTTTATTAGTACTGTCTCTATTTTCTTTTCTTTTCTTTTTAAACCGAGCAATGGGTTTTAATATATGTGGGGTGGGGGTAGAATGAGTGGGTTTTGGGGAAAGGGAGGCAAAGCAAAGGTGGGGACATGAAAACTCCTCGGGGTTTGAGGCAGAGAGCTGGAAGGGAGGGGAGGGAAATGGTTGCAGAGGGTGGGGTGAGGGAGAGGGAATGTCTATTTTCTTGTAATGAAAGTAGATTGGAAAGATAGGTGGGGTGGGGGGAGCCAGGCCGTGATCAGATGTAAGGGAGCAGAAGAGAGTGGATTGCTTTTCAGTCTGGAGGTTTTGGGCGGGTATTTTGTTGCATTTTTTTTATTTTAAGATTTGACTCTGTTTCTATACATTGTTGGATTCTATTTTAAGCTGTCTTGAGCCTTCTTTTTTTAAAGAAGGGCAGCATAAAAATCAAATCAATAAAGAAATAATAACCCTGACTCTTCCAAGGGATGTAGGAATGACCCACTCTCACTTACCCTGGCCAAATTCCTAATGAATCAATGGGAGCTTTGCCTATGTACCCCTTCAGATTTGGCCCAGCATGTAACTGATGAGTCGCCAGCAACATTATAACAGTCAGGAATCAGGCAAGGTAAAAATCCATCTGTAAGCAGATCGCCAGGAAGGGCCATTGCACCATGTAAGTTCTAAGCTGAAGGTTTAAGTAGGATTTGAGTGATGCAGAAATCTGGTGATGACTCCTCTGCACAGGAGCAGATTTCACACCTAACCACTTTGCCATGTGGATCGGGTGGATCCAGAGAAGGTGCAAAGGCACGGCTACTCCCACCTTTTCTGACCACGCCACAGAAGCAGCTGACAGCAAATTTGGTTTTAAGTTTCCTAATTCTACCACTCCTTTCCCCACTACAAGAGGACATGCAGGCATGTCCTCCTGCAGTAAGCCTGCATGCAGGCTTGCTGGAATGGTCAAGAGTGGCTCTGGCTTCCCCCTGCCCTTGGGTCAATGGGGACAGCCGCAGCAGCGGATAGGTTCCCCCTCCCTCCCTGGTCACCCCAGCTGCCAATCTAGGAGCAGAAAGGGGGAACCTGGAAATGGGGATCAGAGCCACCAGCCTGAAGCCTGGTCCCCAAACAACCCAGCTGGAGCAGGTAGGAGTGGGTCTGGAGCTTCCCTCACCCCCAAGACAGTGCGGACAGTGGCAGCAGCAGGCAGGAGTGGGGGAGGAAGGGGGGAGGAAGGATGCGATTCTGAGCATGGAGGGGAGGAGGGGGAAGATTTTTATCTGCTTTGGGGACTTAAAGTCCGTGACTGCTTCTCCTGTGGCATGGTCTACGCACCCTTGGTGGGGGACAAGGGGAGAAAGGCTGGGAACAGGGGGTACAAACACCTATGCAGCCCTGGTTGCTGCTCCGTCACTCCACTTTGCAAAATCCTGGATCCACTTCTCATGTGGATCAAGAAATAGAATCCCAGCATCCTTTCCATCACTCAGCACAAAGAGGGATAATGAACACAGATTCCTGCAAGGAATTAGTGGGAGAGAAGGGAGAAAGCACAGATGAGCTATGCATCCTTCTGATATGACTTTGTCCAAGGTGCATTTTGTAAATAAGTTCAAAACGGATTTGGGAGAGAGAGTGCACATAAGCACAAGCAAGCATGTATGCACAAAATAGTGTATCTGAGATTTAGCACATCTAGGTTCCAATAATGACTGTTAGAATACATACAGCATGGCTTTTTTGGGACTGGTATGACTAAATGTCATTTATGAATCACTGAATGAAAGATGGAAAATAAAAAGGTTACTGAGGAGAGATTGAAAATGCGTCTCTAAATGAAAAAAAAAACATTTTTCTTGTAAAACATTTCTCCATGCATATGCTCTACTGTCATACTACTAAAATGTTAATGAACACATCAGTTTTATTACAAAGAAAAAAATACTAAAACTTTCAAGCTTTGTTTACTAGGTATTGTCTAAATGGACAGACACTGGAGTTGGGAACAACTTAATCCTCAACCCTCTTAGCCTATCTCAGTATGCAGTTTAAAAAGTCATTTATTTTATATGTCTCATTGATATACTAAAAGCAAAATGGAAAGAACCTCAGTTACATTACAGAAGTGTTGCAAAGACTGACTAATTAATGTTGATGAACCCTGAAAAATTTAAGCAATGATTAACATTGGTTAGTACACTTCCTATGCAAATTATGAAATGCCCTGTGCAACTAACAACAAATACACACACTTGAAAAAGATGGCTTTCCCAACAGCTTGGAACCACATAAAAGAAAACTCTCCACTTAGAAGTTGCACAGGTACAAAGAGAAGACATGTAAAATTGTCTCACCCAGAGGCCAAACCCATAAAAGACTGCAAGTGTGAATCAAACTGTCACATGGGAGAAGCAGTTGAATGAAGAGTTTAAATGCCAGTACAAGTAATAGGAGATTACACACAACAATCTCCAGGCTGATCAGAAGCCAACAGCTCTAAATAAAAGGTGAATGACACTGGAGTAGCAGGACGATAAAAAAATTAAGCATGCTTTTGCTTTTCTAATAGATGATAAACAGGTAATAGATAAGGCAGGAAAGCAATTAATCGTGCTATAGTTAAGGCACAAAGAGATGCAAGTGTGGGCTAATATTTTAATCATTAGCAGTCACATCTATAGATTTTGCAAAGGTTAAAAAAATATATCTATTACTTTATTATTATATGCATGTAGGTTATAAAAGGACAAATCAGTGTTGGAAGACAGCCACTCTCTGGAGTTCTATTTAAGTGGAATGAATTCCTAGGACCTAAGTGTCCAAGATTATGGTTCTGACAATAAATTCAGAACAGTAAAAGCCCAGTTTCTGTCTATTTATTACCAAAGGGTGTGTCTACATGAGATGCTTTACTGAGTGATAGAGCAAATTACTGAATAGTAAGCATCTGTGTCTAAGTACTGCAGACCCTTACTGCGCAGCAATTTGCTTTACTAGGCAGTTATTTTGCTATTTGCATTTGCAAGTAGCTAGTAATTACTGTGCAGTAAGGCACACATAGATGGCTGTCTGACAGCAAATTTGCTCCCAGCCAGCCAGGCATCAGGGGTTAGGAGGTTGCTCCCTGCCTCCAGGGGCTGCCTGCTACCTGGGTGGGCACCGCCAACAGATCCTAGTTGGGGACAGTATCCTCCTCCCCAGCAGCAGTGAACTCCTAGGCCCTGCTCCTCAATTGCAGAGCGGAACTAGGGCAGGGAGCTCCCTACCAAGGGAGAGTTTCCCATCCAGCCTGGAGCTGTGGCTGAGACCTGCCCCTGATCAGGACAGTTCTTGACCAGCCCCAGGCTATGCGGGGAAGTCTGCATGTGCAGCCTGGACCTGGCCAGGGACTGAGCAGCCTGAGCTGATCAGCCCAGGGCTGATCAGGAACTGTCCTGGTTAGGGGCTAAAGCAGACTGCTGCCAGGACCATCAAATCTGCTCCCAAATGGACGCGTGTGTAAGTGCCTGCGCAGGGTGCTCTAACATGGTAGCAGCAGAATGCTACTGGAGAATATTCTGGAGTAAATCCATCAAGCAGCATTTGCACATGTATATGCTCCCAAATAATAGTTGAGGGCAAGTTATTTTAACTATAGTTAGTGACTCAAGGCTAAAAAGGTACAGTCCTCCTTCCCTTTACTAGCTCACAAAAAGGTTGTCCCCTCATGTCATCCTATATGTAGTTACCACTCACAAAACTGTATTGTGCCAATAAACTTCAAAGCAGAACCAGCCATTGAATTCAATATAGCAGTACTGCTTGAAAACTGATGGCAAATATGGACCACTGTCAAGATAGACACAGGTCAAGAAATAATTCTAGTCTTAGAATTACAAAGTTGATTTTAAATGCACTTTGTATGTCTAAAGGCCCCTGTCATCCTAGAAAAAATGTCAGCCTTTATGTAGGCTTTCTGATGATGGCAAAAAGAGGGACTAAATGGGATTTACTAACCTTCTAGTGGCCCTCTCTAAACAGAGGTGAATTTCATCTTACATATGGCATAATTTTCTAAAAGAAAAAAGGATTGTTGAACTTATTTCATGTTGAGGAAAAGAAAGAAGCAAGAAAAATGTAATTAATAAGCATTGTTTTTATACATTTGTTTAGATTTCATTTATCTTTGAAATTGCAGTGAAATAATTTATAATAAATGGCAATAAAGGGAGAAAGAAGTTAACGGTGGACTCCCTCTGCAATGTAATGTGACCTGTACATACAGCATTAATGTCAGATTAAACTATAAAAATTATTTATATGCATTCCTCAAAAACTTAAGCCCCAATTCTTCAGAGTTGTTTACATGAGTTGTCCTTGGAATTACAGAAGTCTTCTCATACATGAAGTGTTAAGAAAGTGTGACACCTGGTATTGTCTTCAAAACATTATCTTCTTCAATTTAAAGGGCTGCTTCAAATCCAAGCCCAAATTTAAACTGTGAAAATACTTTATCTTTTGTTTAAATATAATTTAAAATTTCCATTGGTAATTCAAGACACAGTGGAAACAGTTATTTTTAAGCAAATACTTCTGATAAAGTATTTGAAAACCACACACTGCAACACTTAGAACCTGAAACTGGAAAGAAACAAAACTGAAGTTTATTTGATTGATTTGTATTGGACAAGCTGAGAAAAATGCAGAAAACATAGAGCTCACTTCATAAATTATGTTTTAAACATCTAGTTCTTTATTTTAGCAGCGCTGTTAACATTACCAGAATTGACATGCTTCATAGTTACCATGATGCAGTGAAAGAGAGATTCCTCATATATGTTCATTAATATGTTTGAAAAAACTATTGATTTATGTTGCTAAGGAGTCATAATGCACATGTTAAAGGAAATATTTAGTTGATCCTGATGGTAGCCTAGGTAGCCTTTAATAAAATGGTAGCCTAGGTAGCCTTTAATAAAATAACAGGTGTTTTTAATATCCCTTTTATATTTAGGAATATATGTACATTTTAAACAAAAAATCACCCAGAACAGATGATGAAAAACAGAGGGATGAGGGCAGGGAAAGATCTTCCTCAAAAATAAATAAAGAAAATCCATCTCCCCGCCCCTTCCTTTAATTTAATGCTCACTTGTAACATTTGTAATTTATTGCCTTTTCTTATTTAAGAATTCTTTCAGTTTCATAGCTTTTTAGAAATTCTGCCAGTTTTTTAACTACATAGAAGTATAGTGTTAATTGGACACTGAAAAGTTTCACTCTGCTCCCTGCTTTCCCCTAAAGCAAAATGACCTGAGGCTTTTAGCAGTATATTCATTCTTAATTAGGAATAGCTTTATCTGCTTTATTTCTTTGCCAAAACAACACTCTAGCACTAGGATAACATCAAGAGAAGTCATAATAGAGGAATAAAATCTCTCAAAGTTCTGAAAGAAAACATTTGGCTTTATTAATTAGGTAATTTGTTCCTAGTGTACGAAAAAGCCATGCAAATGCTTTGTGTTGTCAGTCCTTTAATGCTTCTGTGCAGTCCTGAAAAGACATCACACACACACACATACATATATTTATTTTCCTCTCCATAGTATTCTGAATTCAAAGTGATTGTGAAAATAAACAATATATTGAATACTAACATGTGGCAGCTCTATCAAACACTATAAGGAAACTTAGTTAATCTCTTTAGGAAAACAAGATAAAGCCGGCCCTGATTCCTTTAGTTTCCACAATAGTTCTCTCCTAAGCCCTCTCCTTGTATGGAATGAAATACTGCAAATTGTTTATGTCAAGTGTCATTACAATGGTAATGAATCACAGAATTGCTTTCTTCAAACACTGAACAAGAAACTTATCAGGATAAGAAAAATGTTATTTACTCTACAATGATTCTCTCAGGGATCTATAGCATCTCTCTTCTGCTTTTCTTCGCAGAGACACTTTCCACACCTATTAGCAGTGAATAGGCCTTCTGCCCCCAAAATCTATTCCACCAGCAGACCTTTACTGTTCTATGCATAGGTCCTTCTATTTATAGATTGTGCATATATCATGGCTGCTGTCCAGCCTGGCCCATGTAGACCATTTTCTATTTTTTATTTTATGGAAAAGAGTAAATTTTTTTAAGTGTCTAAATCAGGTGTGTCAAACTCATCTGGTCCTGTGGGCCAGAACAGTGGCACAGGACTGGTCTACAAGCTGGATGAGGCAAGCCCTTTGGGACCCCACATGCTGGATCTAGTGCCCGTGGTGCTCATTCTGGCCAGTCAGGGAGTGAGTGTGCTGCACGTGGTCCCTACTCTGGCTAGACTGGGACACAAAGCACAAGCATCACTCCAGCTGATCCAAGACAGATGCCATGTGCCAAGTGGGTCCAGCCCAGGCGCTGGATCCAGCATGTGGGAGACCCCCCAACCCCTGCATACTTGATTCAATGGCTGCACTGGCTGGCCTGGGACTGTGCTGCACTCCCCATCTGCTCTGGGACCTGCACTGCATGTGGCACCCACCCCACACCAGGCAAAGCAGGCACTGCATGCAGCTCATCCTGGACTGGCCAAAGCAGGCACTGTGTGCAGTGAAGTTCTGGACTGGCCAGACCAGTCCCTGGATCTGGTACATGAGGCAGGGAGGTGGGGGTGTCCAGGACTGGCCCCGTGTGGAATCAGCACTGGGGGCCAAGTTATGTGGCTCTGCGGGCTGAATCCAGCCTGCAGGCCATATCTTTGACACCCCTGTCTAAATGATTTGACTACTTGGCTCCTCAGCCCCTCAGGAACTTGTGACAGTTTTACCCACAGCCAACAATATGCATGTACAGCTACTGCCTGCTAAATGAACCAGAGCAACTTTGGCTGTATACACCTTTTTTCTCAAGGTGAACATAACTATTTTGCGAAGTCACTGCTGTACTTTAACACAAAGGTAAATTTGGGCACTCATAGCATCTGTGTAAGTCTGCAGTTGAGGTTCTGAGACGAGCCACTCACAGGAAGTGAAGAGAACAATTTGTTTTTTAATGTAATAAGGCATACTTCATTCTGCTGCTAACATGTTAGAGCAAAATACCTGCAGACAAGAAACTTCATTTTAGTTAAGTTAATCATCTAAATCCCAAACTAGAGGATGTTGGCATAAAAATGTATATAGTGAAATGAAAACATCCCACTATACATTTTATCTTTAAACTTCATAGTTGAGGAGTGAAGTTACCATTCTGGACATATGGAACTGAATATTACTTTTCTTATTCTCATAAAACACGGTTAAAGTTTCAATCCTGCAAGCTGTTCCATACAAGCAAATGCTGTATCCATGCAGAACCTCACTGTAGATCATGAGGCTCTGTGCCAAATGCACTAGACAATGGCAAGATCAGTTCCAGATTGATAGGGATTTTGTGCAATGGAAGTGGACTGTAGGAATAAAATATTCCAAAGCACCTGTATCAGTGGAACTCAGGAACCCAAGTCTCTTTAGAAAATACAATTTAAGTTCTTAAATCACTTAAGGAAAAAATGTCAAAGTACCTTTGGTACCTAAGTTCAACATTTAGGCAACACTGACTTTCCCAACCCCACTCAGATGATATCCAAATATATAAATATTTAGTGGCTTAGATTTCCAAAAATGGATATATAGAAAAGCACCTCAAAGTTACTGATGCTAGAGAGCTGCTCAGGGGTGCTAGGCTCCTGCAGGAATCTCAAACTATATTTCATTTATCTCACCCATTCCCTTGTGCATTTAGAACTAGACACCAGTGAAAACGTTATCTTTGGTCTTCATGGTAGAACATCAACTATAATCAAAATGTTACCCAGTACCTAGTGCTGTGCAACTAAGACATATTTTCAAGTCCACAAAATGCTGCCAGATCCACAGGTTTACAGGTCTATGAATTACTTGAGAGGTAGCATGTGCTTGCTCATGTGGCCATTAATATATCGCTCCCTAAAGTAAAAGTTAAATTGTTATTTATTTTTTTTAAACCTCCAATTCCCACAAAACAAGTAGATGCCTTTTTTTTTCTTTTTAAACCAGCTGTTTTCTTTTCAAAGCTCAATGAACACAAGTTTTAAGGACCACAAGGGACCATTCTTTAGATGCTGAGGAGAAAGCATTCTTCAGATAAAAGACCTAACTGAAATGCTAATTTTTTTTCTGAGGTCTAATATATTACATACCACCTTTGCCAGCTTGAGTACAGCATTACAGGAAATTATGTCATCTATAATTCATTCACAGAAAAGGAAGTACAAACTATGCTTAGGGATCTCTCACACCAGATGCATGGCCTTGCTCCGAGATTCATAGAACAGTTTTACCATGTCAAATTAATTACTGGGCTGTCCTTCCAAACACCCATGGAAGAAACTTTACAAGTATATGTAGCTAGGGGAGAAGAAGAGAGACAAAAGGCACAAGATGTTCTTTTCAAGATTAAAAGAGCCTGAGCTCTCTTTTCTGACCTCCACATATACAGCATGGCACTTAGTAATATTTCAGCAACTCTAACCATGATCTAGGCTGTAAGAGGAATGTCAGCGTTCATCAAACTAACTGGCAATCTGCCGATATTTTCAAAACTTATTCCAGTGGACCTTGTAAAAAATAATTAGCATTTAAATATAGTTTTTCCTTTTCCATCAAACTGGCAGCCTTTTTTACTGAACCAGAGCATTCTAATACATTGAAAACAATACAAACTAACAGATCTTATCCATTTCTGCTTGCTAGCTTGGAACTTGTATGGTCCTCTTTGGACACAAATCAGTAGTAGAGACAAGGCTATACCCCACTTCGTTCTAAATATAAGTCTCATAAAATATTTAAACCACTTATTATCATTAGCATTAAGAGCATTTTAAACTACTGGGTGAAGATATTTATTACCAGTAAATAAGCCAAACAAAAAACCAGCAGCTTTCCATTATTAGGAGTGATGATGCACAAAAGAAATTATGGTAAGGTCAATTAAGTGTATTGATGACATTTGTTTTACTTTTGAAAAAAATTAGTTGTTAATTTGTACCCATGTACAACATGCATACAACACACATTTCATATAGCCATATTATATCTGGGTTCCATGGACATGCTTCACACATGACAAGGGAGGAAGAGGTGGTGAGATGTTTGCCTTTGTTACTGTGGACCTGGCAGATATTACTTTTATAATATGATTGACCTATTAATTGAACCATTAATAGTAACTTGGGCACACATTCACGGAAGTAATGGCATGGCAAAAACAAACAAACAGACAAAATAACCACCACATTTTGCTACAAAATAAGTGGAACACGTTTGTGGCTAGTTTGCAGTGCACCTTAAACCAAATGTGTGGCAGGGCAGACCACTATGGGAACCAATGCTGGCTGCATTACAAAGGCTTGCCCGACAGTGATGCTGGTTCAGCACCACACTTCTTTAGGTGCAGAACTGGGATCCCATCAGCTGATGGATTCTTTAACCTTGGTAGGCTAACAGCCACAAAGTGCAGCACTGTATGAGGAAGCATGTGTGACTTTCAATGTGTTGATGCAGGGCACTGTGGGGCAAGGAAAGCAACCTGCCAGGCTGTGGTCAGCCACAGGGCTCACCAGGACCCAACAGCTCAAAACAGCTCCAGAAGGAGCCGTAGGACAAGGCAGCCAACCACTTGGGTTTTTCTATACTCAGATGCACTGCTGGGCATGGGAAACGGTTAAAGTCCTCAGTGGGGGGGATCTGGAACCTTGCTAACCCCAATCAATTTGCAAGGGTCCCATTAAAATAGTGACACAACTGGAATCAGTAACCAATCTCAATAATCGCACCTCTTACCATGTACATGTGGCAAGGCAGGAGGTGCAATTCCTGGGATTAGGGATCAGATCTCATCACACCACTATTTTAATGTCTGCCAGGATCCTCTGAACAGCCAGGAGCTTCATGCTTAATGGCACACTACAGTAGGAGCTCATGCAGCTGAAAGTATGCATGTATGCTTAGGTGTGAAAAAGCCCTAGTTCTGCAAATCACCCCAAGCATGGGTTCCACTAAGAGCACTTGGTCTGTTTTCCTGCCTGTAAAATGGGGAGCATGCTTATACCACCACCTTTCGGGCTATTTTGATGATTAATTATAATTCACTTTGAACATGTCTGAAAATTTTCATACATGTTAAGTAACAAGGGAATTCTATTGGTTACAGATCTAAATCAGATTTTGGTTTTTTTTTTTAAATACCTAAGCAAGTAAAATACTAGTAAGTGGTATTTGAGAGCAGAGTTTGCTGAAAGACAAATTAAAAAAATCAACAGGTTCCACAGCTTTACTTGATATCTTGAGAGAAAAGTATGCTGAATATAAATTCTTGTAGATCAGACTTTTCTTTTCTGGAGCAGCATGATCCAAAACTTACACCCTCCCTAATCCAAGGCAAAAAAGTGAAGGATGTTGAACTTGCCTTTTATTTGGTTTGGTATCAAACTTTTTGGACATATCAGTAAAACATGAGAGTTTTCATGCTATGGGACTGGTCATTAAGAAATCCTATAAATGTGCAGGGAGGCTTCTCCAACACGTAATTACAGCGCGTTGTAATGGTAATTGCTGCAGTCCAGCAGACTTCAGTGTCATTCGACAAGCTTTAGTTCAAAGTGCCCTGCCACCATTTTTCAGTTCAGGGATGCTGATACACATGATGATCCCGGTGCTTTAATTAGCATGGCTCCTGGAACTGTGCTAATTAAAGCCCCCCCCCCCCACCACCACCTCCCGGAACACATCTATGAACGCCCAATATTCTCTACTTCTATTTATCCACCTTTAAAATGAGAAGAGTATTGACTAGTGACTACTACCCTTGAGGAACAGTTTGCAAATGTGCATCAATATCAACTCAGATAGACCAACAATCCACATCTTTACAGAAGGATGTTGTTTTTGAACTAGCAACTTTGTTTTTAAACAAAACAGAGCTAAAAGAGATGACACACAACCCAGTGAACTGTGGAAATTCAGCAATTTTTACTTAATATACAGTTAAGGTTAAGTCCATTCAAGTGATCTGCCACCAAAAGGGGACATCCTATGCTGCTTATCATTTGAAGAACAGCTTCTTATGTTAGAATAGGCTACCATCAACATTAAATAATTATTTTAATATGCGCTCAATTCTAAATGAAGGATTATGAGTACACCTTTTTATGTTTTCTGACTACTAAAAAAAGATATACAGAGAGGTTCTTGTGTTTATTCCTTTGGGGGTGTTTTTTTTAAGCCTTCATGGAAGGTTGTAAGGAACCTGATTTTCTTAAAGGAATGTTGCATAAACATGCATTTAGGTCATTTACTAGCAAAATATATGTCCTGTGAATCAAAAAGGTTTTATACTGGGTAAGTATATTCATTCATACATATTTTCATGTGCATTATTTACATAATAGACCATAATGCTCCCAAAGGAGACATTCTGCTCTACAAAATGCAAGGTGCTTAGCTGACAGACCAGATACTATGGAATTGTTTTGGTTTGCTAGGTCACATTTAAGCATTTTTTATTTGAAAAATTATTATAGCTGCAATATATTGCACAGAAACAAATTTATTGTCACATAGTTCTGCATGGGAACAACTACACACATCCAATTAAGTTCTAAATAAGATACATGCAATGATGTGTTTATGCACAGTAACTCTGATTTAAACATAAACTGCTTTATCATAAGCACATTCAAATGCAAAATGGGGCCAAATCACTTCAGACTAATCATCTGCAAAATTCTGTTTAAAAGCAAAGCAAAGAAAGCATCTAAACTCTGCATATTTATCATTATTTGGTTTAGTCGCATATATTTAAGAAAATCACCACAAAGTCTTTTTTTTTAAGTTACAAAAAGATCTGTACATGAGCAAAACTATTCATGTTAAGGTTTGGCCCTAGACAAAATTTGCATGGCTGGACAACTCCTAAAGCTCTCAATTGGAATTTCTAGCCTTGTCATATCTGTAGTTGTTCTTAAAGTCCCAACTCTTTTTTTTTTAATATATACACCATTAGGCAAGAAACTCAGCTTTCATTTACAAACAAAAGCTAGTTTCTACAGTTTGTGGTTGCAGAGAAAAGATTAAGAGTGACCCAAGTGAAGTCTAAAAACTCAAAATAGGAAAGCAAATCAAGAGAACTTCATTTTTTTTCCTTTTAAATCTTATGATTCTTACATCATTCTGACTCACTATTTTGAATACTTGAGGCTGGCAGTTCTGGAAACCTGGCAATTCACGCAAACCTTGGTGCTAAACGATGCTTAAAGTTACAAAATTTAAAAAGAAACCACTTTAAGTATAAGGACGTGGTACGCCAAGGAATGAAAATTTTGGAACGGAGGGAGGTTGACAGAGGCATTATTTTTTGCTACAACTGATGCCATCATATTCAGTAAATTCCATACTACAAAATGAACATGCCTTTTGAATCTTATTATAACAGAGGATTTTAATTAAACTTTGAAAGCACTTTAACATCTTTCAGTCTGAGCCTGCCCTGGATAGTGCCACTTGATGTGGTCTCCTTCAATGAGTGAGGAAGCAAATCTCTTGAAACCACAGGTTAAGACATCTTTTGCTTCTGTCTGCTACTGTTTCTCACAGCTAGCTAGCTACAAAGCTGCTGCCTTGGTACCAAGTAGGAAGAGCTTTCCCAGTGGGAACTCTTTGCTATCTCCAAAACATACTGCTTGCTGTGTTCTTGATGTGGGAGGAAAGTACACTTAAAATATTAAGCAAGAACACACAGTGTTAAATAGTATGAGTCTGATCCCAAATTCGTTCACTTCAGTGGGAGCTTTTCCACTGACTTTAATGGGAATTATATCAGGCTCTGAGGAGAGGGAGCAGGGCAGGAAGAATACTGCAGTTTCTTATATTTCAGGTCTCCTCTGAGAGCCGGATTACGTGCCAAACATGAGGAAAGTGAAGGGCTTATTCAAGTCACCTCAAATAAAACAATCATTCACTTCTTCCCCAGTAGCTTGTGAAACCTGGCTGTACTACACTGAAAGTATTTAAGGAAAATGAGCAAGGCTGATTCAAAAACCTAAAATAGAAATGAACAGTCAGGAATTTCTGAAAGGGGTGGAAGAAAGGGTCAGGAGAAGGCAACAGATCTGCTCTGGTTTTTAGTATATACCATCCAGCAAGACTGCATTTTAAATCATCCCCCATCATTCTTTCCTCGCCCACCTATCTCCCACCTTTTTATAGAAAAACATAAGGTAAATGCCTCTCAAAGCAACTGAGGACTGACTAGCAGTTTTCAGATGCTGCACTAGAAAACACTGGTAATCTTTCTTTAATTTCCCACATTTTACAGAGCGGGGGGAGGGGTCATGATCCTGATGAAAGCAGCAAAATAAAAAAAAGAGGGATTTGAAACGGGTTCATCCTCACCCAAGCCATCTGAAAAGTCTTTATGCAATCAAGGGGATATTATTTCAAGAGAGAGAAAGAAGGGGCAAGGGATTCAGGTTGCTAAGGCGACATGTTGAAGCTGACATTCCTACATAAATTTCCATTTATACTGAGGAAGAAAAGAAGCTCTCCTGGAAAGTTTGTTTAGACCTGGTAACTGAATGAAGGTGGCATTAAAAATATATATATTTTTTGCAATCATGTTACACAAATCTAAAGCAAGCAAGGGCCAAACCCACCAAATGTTGTGCAACACTGACAACAAATGAAATCATTACAACACTGACAGCAACAAAGGAATGCCTGTGATTTTTCCACATACATATTATGTTGGTTCTGAAAATATTAAAGGATTTCAAGAAGCCAAGAAAAGTAGAAATGCAAGCTTTCAAAGCAAGCAGCAGAAAGCCAGACAAGCATTAAGTGATCTTTTCCTGTATGGTTACCAAAAATCTGAGGGCAAAGACTGATCCAAATGGATGATTTAGCATGCTTTATGCGTGGGCTTTGGTTTAATTTGCAAATGTTTCCATTGGGACTCCAGAAGTTGTTGCAATGAAGCCTAAAACACTCCATGAGAAGAAAAAAAAAAAAGAGAACGATTTTTATTGAGAGAAATCCAACAGGCAACTTGTTTCATTCACAACCAGCTTCTGAATATCCCAAGAAAGGTTTAAACAGGAAAGCCACCGGGTTTTTTCTCCATTCATGAAAAAGAGGGACAAAATGCAGAAGAAGAGACACCAAGAAACCAAATTAAGCAACAATAAGGCAGAAGGAGCTTAAAAGGGAAGGAAGAACAGGAACTTGCTAAGAAGATGCACAGACACATCCAAGGGGGCAGAGAAGAGCAAAAGGGATAAGAAAATCCAGAATGTGTCTCTGCTCAGGACAAAGTAAAAAAAAAATGTGGTTTCTGTGAGCTTGTAGATATGCCTAGACAAGAGATAACTTTGCAGGCAATTCCCAGCTGGAGCACAGAGATGCTCCTTAATCTCCATTGATTCCTCATGATGTGGCAAGCAACCACCACCCCACAAAAACCAAAAACCAGCCACAACTCAGGACCTTTTGGGAAAACACTGAGACATAAGGGGCCACCCGGTTCCCTTAAAGGCAGCACCCCTTCTTTAAGCCCCTCACCGCCTCCCTGACCATCCAACTGGGGCAGGGCAGGTGCCCCACGGAGCTTCCTTCGGCATGCATGATTTACACAAAGCCCTCTCCAGTCCTTTGGGGGCTAAAAGGGATAGATGGACAGGGAGGCAAGCCTGGGGGGAGGCGGGGGGTGAGTATGGCTGATTGGAAACCAGGATGCGGTACCTTGGGAGAGGATGGATGGGGGCTGCTGAACAGGGAGCAGATGGGGCGAGTGGGGAGACCAGGCTGGTGGCCAGGTGGGGATAAAGGTCAATGGGGGGGAGAAGGGGACACAAGGGTGATGGCAGAGAGGGCTGAGGGAGCCAGGGCTTGGGTGCCTGGGAGGGGAGGATGGTGAGGGAGCGGATGCGGGGAGAGGCAGGAGCTGGCTCCCAACCCCATCCCGTCCCCTCCTGTCTGGTCTTCCAAGGTGGCGCTGGAGCTGCCAGGGCTGGGGGGCGGGGAGGGGGGTTCTCACCGCTGTGCAGGGTGGACTCGCAGATCCAGTCCAGGTCGCTGAGCTTGCGGCAGGACTCCCAGAGGGACAGGTAGTACTGGTGGTCGGCCGTTACCCAGGCCGGGCTCAGCACGGCGCCCAGGTCCAGGCAGAGCGCCAGGAAGATGCACACCAGCCCCACCAGCTTCAGCGGG
>NW_005841841.1:5764867-5790386 GCF_000455745.1 Alligator sinensis | reverse complement strand
AGTGCGCCCCGCGCCGCTGCTGCAGCTCCCCCGGCTCCCGGCGCCGCTCGCTCCTCCCAGCGCCCGCCCCCTGGCTGGGCAAAGGGCGGGGGCGCCCCCTGGCCTCTCCCCCCCGCTCCAGGCAAAGTTTGCGGGAAGTTGGAGCCACCTCGCAGCCGCTCGCCGCCGCTGCTCCCTCTACCTCATGAAGGGGGTTGTGCCCGAAAGCTTCCCGAGAAGCATTTCCCCTGCTATGCCAGTTGGTTCAATCCAGGGGGTGTATAAGAGACTGGGGGCAAAGTGCCCCAAACACCTCGACTCCTAACGTGTTGGTGTGCCAGGGGAGCCACCGGGGGTCCAGTCCTCGTGGTGGCAGTGCAGACCTGGCCCCTTCCCCCGCCCCCCAGAAGTGCCCGTGCCAAGCAAAATGCCCTCGCCGGCCACACACAGGAATCCGGGTTGCCTAGCCCTGGTCTAAACAGAGCTTGCCAAGAAGAATTGCCCCTGGTATTTGAGCTGGTCTAATCAAAGATGGGATTTACCTGAAGCATCCCCCACCCGGGGAGGACAAGAAATAATGGGCACAAGCTGATTGAGGATGGCTTCAGGCTTACACATCAGGCAAAACTGGCTGGACTCACTGGTCTGTAAGGTCCCTTCCAGCCCCGAACAGCTGTGACACCTTGTCTGCGGACAGATGTCCTTAGACCAACGCGGCTACCACCCTACATCCCTGCCCCTGCGTGTGAGGGGACCTGGTTTGCCACCTGCCTGCTGCTGCTTGACGCCACTAGGGTGGCCATCATAGAGGACAGTCCGGTTGTCCTCTGCCCTCTATTGATATGAAACCAGACGCCTGTATGCCCTCTATTTTTCTCTTGAAAACCCAATGATCTCTTTCTCTTGAAGAGAAAAATAGAAGACACAAAGGCGCCCGGTTTTGTATCGATAGAGGACAGAGTAGCAGAAAACTAGAATGTCCTCTATGATGGCTACCCTAAAAGCCACTCTCAAGCCCTGGCTCCATCAGCCAGCTCCAGCAGAAGCATTGCTGTCTTCCAGCCTGCCCATCCCCATCTGGTCTGCCAGTGAAACTCCAGGTCCACCTGTGAAGATAAATCAGAAGGGGACGTGATGGGGTTGGGAGCCAGCTCATGACTCCCTGCAGCCTCCCCCATTTTCCCCCTCGCCACCATCTTCCCAGGCACCCATCTCTCTGCCCCCCTGAACCCTAGGCTCCCTCAGCCACCTCCAGCAAAACCACTCTGTCTTCCAGCCCATCCCCATCCCCTTCATGTCCTCTTCTTCCCTTTTCCCACTTGACCTTTATCGCCACTTGGCCACCAGCCTCATCTCCCCATCCCCCCTATCTCCTGCTCCCAGGCCTTCCCCCTGTTCAGCAGTACCCTTGTTGGTTATTGTACCCCTGTTGGTTATTGTTTTTACTCTGGTTGGTCTAAGGACATATGCAGACAAAGTTCTTTGGGTAGATGTGATATCTTTTATTAAATTATTATTTTATGATTGGTGTAATAATACCACCAGTACTACTTGCCCCTTCAGCCTCTTGTGGGCTCAGATCAAGCCTAGGGAATATCTGAAGTCACAAATCAAAGAGTCTGGGATAGAGAATGCTTGCCTGTAGGACCAGGGGCATCTGAACCCCAAGACCAGAGGTCTTGGGTCTGCAAGTAAGATGCCTACCAATGGATTTGGGAGTATCTGAAGTCCCAGGGTAATGGGTCTGGGATAGAGGATACTTGCAAGTTGTAGCACCATAAGTGGTGTTTGGACTGTTTGAGTTCTGCCTACTCAATCAATGTGGCTTTTGTAACAGTTGAGTTTTGCTCAATCAATCTGATTTGAAACTGATTTGACTCATTTGACCTACAATACAAAACATATTTAAAAATAAATATTTTATTAGACCAGTATTAGACTAATAAAAGATATCTACCCAAAGAACCTTTGCTGCTTGACAGGGCTCTCAGGGGCCACATGTTTCTTCACTGCCTGAGGACATCATCCCACAGAGAGACTAAGACAGAGAACTGATTTGGCTTCTTTTTTGTTTTTTAATCCCCCAAAGAAAAGCTAGTGTTCACTTCACATGGGACTTACTTGTCCTTCCCCCACATCACTCCCACCACCGTGAATCATTTTGAGGCAGGGAGCAGACGCAAGTGGGCCAAGAGCATTGGGGAGAGGAGAAGGGGTCCATTTGGAGTTATCTTGGCAAGCAAGACTGAACCCCCTAGTCTGGAAAGCCAGGAAAGCCAACTGTTAGCCTTGCTGTCTTTGCAAGCAGCTGTTTTGCACAATACATGAAGGAAGGGAAAGGAAAGAACTGCTGCAACTTCAAATTAGCAGTGCAGCAAATTCCTCATGGGAGAATCCCCTGACCCTTTGGCAAGGTCGTTCTGTAGGGCTTCTTTTCTGCAGATAGAAACAGGACACCATGTTGCAAATATGCCCACCTGGCTCCATTTTCCTTCCCCTTCAATTGTGTGGCTGACCCCCCTCCCCTTAAAGGATGGATGCTTGCTTGTCTAGACTCTGCTTGTGTTGTGTCATTAGCAGCACCCTGCTATGAATGTCAAGGGCAAATGCTTTAGGTTGGTTATTAAGCATGGATACTGGAATTATGCATATCTATTTCTTCTCCAAATCAGTTCCCAATAGTAAAGTGTGTGTATGTGCATAGACAGACAGAGACCAAACCAAGATCATATGAACAATCATAGCTAAGGGCTCCTTCCCCCAACCCACTAATGGAGACCAGATCTGGTATCCAGGAAGGCTGACAGAGAAAAATAAATAAATTCAAGCCTTGGATTAAAAAGAGAGGGATCGTCATGATGCCACTTACATTGGAGGTAGGTTTGTGAAAAAATGAGATGGGAGAAAGCACCTCAGGGAAGCAATCATTCTACTCTGGAAATCCAAGGAGCTATGACTTCAGCATCAATAATCCTTTTACCATTCTTTCTTCAAAGCTTTGGTTTTCTTTCCAATGGCCTGATCCTGGTTCCTTTAAAACTCTATACAAAAAATGCTATTGGTTCTCTATTGTATCTTAAAGACAGACGAAAAAGAACTGTCTCCTATTTCACCCCATTGTAAGACAGAGAGAATCATATGACTTGGACTTCAGACTCTTTGGGGAAGAAACTTTTCATTACAAATATATACAGTACTTACTTAGGGTAAGGTGGACTTGTATGTGATTGCTTATTTCATGATGCCATCTCAATATGTAGACTCTGCATATTTACAATCATTTCTAGATAGAAAAGGCATTTCTAACTTCTCTTCTGTTCCCCAACCTGGTATTATCAATTTTAAAAATGCTTAGGTGGAAACCAAATTATGTTAGTAAAATTAAAAGCTTTTTAAAATAGACTGTCAAGTTCCTTATATTTCTAAAGGTTCTATGCAGTAGAAATTTGTGAACTCATAAAGCAGAACTGAAGCCCATTATCCTCAGCCAGCTATTAATCTTAAAGAAATACATTGTATTGAGTCATTATTTCTATTTTAAGATGCAGTTGGAAGGGGGTGGGAAATAGGTATATGGATTTTTTTTTTAAATGGCTGGTGCCATTAAAAAGTATGTACAAGGCATTTATGTATTAGCCAATCAGATTGGCTGAATTATCTCAGTATTATATTCAGCTTGTAATAATTATTAATTAGAAGAACATGGCAAATATAATTAGAAAATGAGAGTGGAATTAAAAATTGATAAAGAACGTACTTGGGCCAAGTGAGACTCACAATTCCAAATCAAGATGATATGAACAAACATGGCTCAGGGCTCACTCCCTCCCTCCTTCCCCCACACGGCTTTGTGAAAGGGTGGAGTAAATGTCAACAGAATGCAAGCAGCCCTGGGAAATGTTACTTATTACAGGCAGAGATGGCAGCAGTTTCTGTGGTTAATATATCCCAACACTTTGCATTCAAGAACCTTTTATTTTAACTATTTGGGCAGAATGTTTTCAATCTCAAGATATTTTCTAAGTTTCAGCCAAAAAGTGGTTCAGTCATTTCATAGAGGGAAATTATAGAAAAATGAATTGCTTTGCCTCTTAAAGATGGCTTACCGTCTTTTTAACTGAGAATCTCTAAATCTCCAGACTTTGGAGCAGGGACTTGGAAACAAGTAGAGGGTCAACCTGGGATGCAGTCTTAACAATACCCATGAAAACTCATCCCAATAATGTTTATAAAACAAAACCACTCAAACCATACTTACATTTTCACAAAAGAGACTTGTTAGCACCTGACAGATAAATGCTCCAAAGATTCCACCTAAAATGTAAGTCCTACATGGAGCATATTCCATTTCTCTCTCACCTCCTGCACATAACTATGGACTGTGTATGAGCAGGGGCTACCTAAATTGCAGTTTTGTGGATTTTGCAGAAACCGTGAAAAACACCATTGTCTGCAAGCACCAGGAAATCCACCTTGGCCATGATTTCCCATGAAATCAACTAAAAAAAAAGCAGTAGTGAGGTAGACTGAATGAAGGTGACCTCTGCCAATCAGCAGTGAGGAGTGAGGCAAAGAAAGTGGTAGTGATGTAAACTTGGAGAAGGCACCCTCCTCCAATCAGTGGTGAGGGGTGGGGCTGCTGGGGCCCGTCTGCCAATCAGCAGCAAGGGGCAGGGCCGCCAAAAATGCCCACAAAAATCAGCTTTGTGTGCTTCAAACAGGCTGTGAAAAACCTGTTCTTTTGCCGCAACTTAGCTAGGTCCCTATGTATGACTGACCAAAGAATTGTGCATATTCCATCATGGGACTTCACAGGTACCACTTTACTTAAAATTGCTCTTTCTATCTATGGGAATTAGGATACAGAGGTTAGATGCAAAAGCTAGAGTCAGGTCTAAAAGAATCATGGAGGTATGATAATGGAGTGGGAGGGGATAGGAGTATATTGGAAAAATGTAGAAGACATGTTTAAATAGGTAAGAGAAGAATGGAAGAAAAACAAAGTTGGGGGAAACAAAGACAGCAGAGTTTACAAGCTTAGCTTTGTCTAAAACCAGACATTTGGTCCAAGAGTTGAAAGTCTATGGATGCTTACAGACATTAAAAAAAAATCATGATTTACAGTTCGACCCAGTTTTGCAGCATCTGTATAGCTTGGGCGTCGGCACTTTTCTCTAACAGCTGAGTCAATCAACTTTTAGATAAGTGCCAAAAAAGCCCCACTAAAGCGCCCAATCTATATAGATGTTGGGCAAGCCAGGTCCAACTAACATCATGCCTCTTTTGGGCATTTGCTGGGCTCAGCGCGGGGGCACACGGAATTTAAAATAAAGCATCATTTTGGTTTTTGGTTTTTTAATGTCTGTAAGCAGCCTATATTCCTCTTCTGTCAGCTAGTCCACATAGAGGTTGGCAACCAATCGTTTCTACCATGAGTTGAAATGGTAGAGGTCTGAGCCCTGTGTCTAAATGTGAGAATCCTGGTATGAGTCATGAGTTAGCATGGAATCATACCAGGATTCCACATGATGGAATGTGTTTTGAATTATTTTTAAGAAGGTGCATATTAAACTTGTTTTAAAAGCATGTAGATGTAAAGTTTAATACTTGAAATTTAGAAAATGCTAGATTTAAAGCTTCCTGTGAGACCTAAATTTGGTGCCCTTATATATGCATTATTCAGGCAAAAAACTTCAGTAATTAAAAGATCAGAATCCCTAGCAGTATCTCATATTCTGCAAGAACGTGAAGTTCTTGAATTGGAGATATCTGAAAACGAGGACTTAAAGAGTTAAGAAGCAACCACAACAAATGTAGTTCTCCCCATCTCTCCCCTCTGTCAGTTGAAGCAAATTGACAGAGCTGTAACTTCAGTTGGAGGGGATCTGCAGTGATGCTCTTATGGAGATAGGGTTTTGAACTCCTCTCCTTCCCCACTGCTCTCTGGAGAGAAGTACATGTACCTTGTGGGATCCATTATGCCTCTTTTCAGAAATGAGCTCTGTATTTGTAGCCATACATATTGGCTCTCTTGCTATGGGCAATGTTAGAAGGGAGGTAGATATAAGAATGGTGTGCAAATGTAGTAATAATATTAAATCATGTCATGTACGCACAGGGATGGGTTGTAGAATTGAGTATGCATGGTGGCATTTATGTGGAGTGCTTGAGTATAGATTTCTCTGGTTCAAGAGAGCACACCTTAACATAAATTCTGTCTTAGCAACCAGGAACTATTGGTCTTCCCATACTGGTTATGTGCCATATTAGGAACATAGGATTGGAAGGGATCTCCTAGGTCATCAGTTCTAGTCCCTTGAGATTGCAGGCAACTGCATCACAGTCGCTCTTTCATAAGTCAGTCAAAGTTAATCTTACATGTAGTTGGAATATCACCCAAGAAAGTTTAATTGTATCCCTGCTTCTACCACAAGTACTGTACAAGTCCTTTACACCAAAATGCTGAGAGTTCAATGTTACTTGGGTATGATACATTTTATGAATGGTCAGCCTGAGATATCTGCAGCCACATCTGCAGAAGTAATGAAAGTTACATTGCAATTGAAGTCAATGGATACATATGTTTTATAGCCTTTATGCAAATACTTTATACAAATAGTTCTGGTGACTTCAGCATAAAGACCTTAAGATAAGACTAGTAGTCCCTAAAGCAGCAGTACTATTTTATTTCCCTATGCTGCTGGCTCTTTGTTAACTACCTTTGTATCTAGGTTATGCATGAGTGGTGGTTGCTGTTGCTTATTGCTCCAGATGGGGCTCTGCAGCCAAGAAGTTATCAAGCAGGAAGCATAAATTTATAGATGTCAGGAGGTAGAAAGAATCTTACAAGATCATTGCGTCCACCCTCCTGCACTTGAGGGTTGACTGCTGGCTGTTCTTACCCATGATAAATCTATCCCTATGGAATAGATGGAAAGCCCTTCAAATACTGGACAGTATTATAACTACCTTCTCTCCCCACCATCTTCTTTACTTATTAAAAAAAAATATTTTGGAAACTAGTGGTTTATACTACTTACTACATTGGATGCAAAAACAGAACCATTGTTCCTAAGAGGTGGCAAAAGTGGTAGAGATCATGGAAAAATAGCTGCTTAGAACACAAACAGAAGGCAGCATAAAGAACATATAAGAGCAATCCAAAGTGAATTGTAATGTGAAGATTTTGATGAAGCAAAGTAAGACAATTTCCCAAGAAGAAAAGATGGAGCATGAATTATATTGTTCATCAGATACTAGCTGTACCAAGGAAAGCACATGATTCAAATGTGAATTCATTACAAAGACTGGGAGACTGGGCAATATTACTGGATGTTAAGACGTCTTTGTTCCACAAAACCTATGATAATAAGGATTCTGTTACCTCCTGCTATATCAATACCAGTTATGGTCAAGCCAATTACTATGAAAGCTCACACCAGAATATTGAAGGACGTGTATTCATTCGGCTTGTTGATGCCTGTTAGAATTTATTTCATAACATTTACAATCTTTCTCCCAAATTGTTGTCATTTGTATTTCTGACTGAGCACATTTCTTCACTCATGTATTTTAACACTTCTCATGTGCCTGCGAGCAGCAACAGAAATCCATTTTTCATTGGTTGGATTGATGTTGCTGCATTTTTGCTTGTACTTGTAGCATGGTATTCATTTATTTTGTGGGTCTTCAAGTTAAAAGGCAAAATCTTTTGAGAGGGGTAGTTAGCCATGTTAGTCTGAAGTCAGGCAGAAGGCAGGGTAAGATTTTCATCATATAGGCTAAACAGGAAGCTTGTTTATTGCTATTTTCAGTTTTATAAACTAATGCTTATATCACTACAAGCTTAGTCTAATTACAGTCAATGAGGAAAAAAGTATTTGAAAGAAAGGCAACTTGGGACCTCAAAAGAGATGGGGAGAAACCAGAATCTTTGGTACATATACCCTGCCTAGACATGGCCATGTCAACAGAAATACAACTGGATGTTTGAGCACCTTGGGCTCAAACAGCTGCTGTGTTTTTTACATCACTCCACCTCCCCCACCCAGGGTTGGCAAGCAGGGCTGGTCCCCAGTTCTACCCTGTTAGTTACTCTACTGGATTTCAAGCACTCAGCAGTGCCAGCTAGCCTGCTTAAGTATAGCCCAGATACAACTATGCTGCTTCTACTTTTGGAAGCAAACTGCCTGGACTTGACAGTGATCTTGAGGACACTACTACCAGATGTGGTACATTTATGATGTAGATTTGGCCTTAGAGATTTGCTTTTAGCTCTGATATTAACTATGAGATCTTGGGCACATCACTTAGGCCTCTGTATCTCAGCGTTCCCATTTGCAAAGTGGAGATATAGGATACATTCTCACGTGTGTGTGCATGCCATGAGAAGGCAGCACTTAAGGTGCTTTCTAGCACACCACCAATTTGTTTTTAGTCTTCTAATCAGCATTTCCCCACACATCAGCTATGCTTCACACACAAATTTTAAATTCAGAATAAAACAAATAGCCATACAGTGTACCTTTCCCCTTCCTTTTCCATACCACCCAGCTGTCACTTGTTTTTGACAGATTTCATAAATGGTATGTTGCAGCACTAGCTGCAATACAGTGGGGGTGTCTATATGTGCAATTAATGCAACTGAATAAACTCTGGTGCAATTTCAGCCAGAATAAGCTAATCCCTATGTCACCATCTACACATATGTTTAAGCCCACTGATTTACTCCACCGTCAGATAGTACCTGTCCGAGAGAACTATCCAACAGTGCTGTAAGTTAGTCTACATCAGCCCAATTGCCACACATATGACACTTTGCTGTACAGTAAATTAGTCTACTGCTCAGTAAAGCACAGATGTAGATGTGCCCTGTTAATAGTAAAGCTACCAATATGAGACACCCCACTGGCTTCTCTCAATCATAAAAGTAGTAATAAGAAAAAGAAATTTGCAAATCAGAAATAGAGGTGATAAAAGTCTTTAAGATTCTGAAAGAAATTCCAAAGAGAATAAAACACAAAGTTTCAGCAAGTAGAAATAGTCCTTAGGGGAATGAGGTAAAAAGAAATCAGGAAACTTCTTTTTATCTCTGCCTACTTTTATGAGCTTTATTAACCATTGGCCTTTTAGAATATACTGTATTTTTCCCATTTAACTGGCTCCTCACCTCACTTGGGATGCTTAAAGATGAGATTTCTCTGCTGGTCTCTTAGGCAAGTAGCTCAAATCTCCAGCCAATTTATAGAGAAAGGTTTTCAGTTAAACATTCCTTTGCTACTACCATCATTGATATTTAATCAATAAAGCACTTTTTCCCATCCATATTCCTAGCATGCATCATTGGAGCTCTCCTGTAGAAATGACACAGACCAGGAATCTGAATTCATATATCCTACTTTAGTTCTGCTAAAGGAAAGTAAGTTAGGTGGAACATGCTCCCACTTATTCCCTCTCTACTGGTTCCTTCCAGGTATTGTAAATATCTTTATAAAATTAACATAGATCATCAACAAAGCAATGTAAAAGAAAACAAATTGAAGACATAACTAGTGGGAGATGTCAACTGGCTCTGTTTAACTATATTCATTAAGCATTTTAGTTCCATGAAGTGATCAGCATCCTGAATCTTGAAAAATTTTTAATTCACTGCTTCCACTATCTAGTTTTACAATTTGATTCCATTGAAGTGAAGTGAACAACACTAGTGTAAATCTGCAGTAATGCAATAAAAATCAGGCCCACGATGTTTCCTTCCACCTCTGAAATTGGTAGCATATTACTTCATAATTTTTTAATCAGAAAGAGAGAGAGAAATTGAGGAATAGTTATTTTAACCTTTAATGAGATGGGGGCCAGATCTAGACCCCAGGTAATATCCTTCCAAAATTACTCAGCCAGGGTTCCATGCAGTTTCAGTTCCACTGGTGAAGAAAAATTAGAAGAGGACATGATGGGGTTAGGAGCTAGGTAATGCTTTACCAAATCTGCAGCTTTGAAGTAGTCAAGTTAGTATAGATGGCACATGCTGAAAAGCAGTATGGTTTAGGAAAGACCATCATTCATACACAGCTCATATACATGGGTGGATCTAGGATTTACTAAAACAGGGTGCAGCACACTATCCCAAAGGCCATGGAGAGATGGAGACAAGGAATGGCTAGAGCCACCAGGTTGGCAGAGAACATCAAGAAGCCAGGAGGGAACAGGTGCATGATGGGGGGGGTGGGGAGAGCAGGAGGAGGAAACCTATTCCCAGCTGACTTGGGGTGGGAAGGGAGGGGATGGGCAGAGCTGCTCCTGCCCTGTTCTACTCAGGGTCTGTGAGGAGCATCTCTGCAGAGAGCCATGCTCAGCTGTGGACAGCAGTGGCACTGTGCAGGTTTTTCCTTCCAGTGCCTGCTCCTTGCTTGAACATCCCACACCAATGTTCCCTGTTGGCTGGGAGCAGGCGCTGGAATGAAGAATTTGTACACTGCCAGTACTGATCTCAGCTGAGCACAGCTTGCTATACATGCAGGGCAAGAGTGAGTCAAGAGCGGCTCTGGAGATCCCCCATGCCTGCATCAGCCAGGGACAAGTGGCAGCAGCACCTGCTCCCAGGCAGTGGGAAACACCTTCAGGGAAGAGGCAGGCAGGGAGTAGGCACTAGAAGGAGGAACCTGTACGGCACCACCACTATCCCTGGTTGAGCCTGGCAGCCCAAACAGCCACAGTCCTGGCTGGAGCAGCCAGGAGCAGCTCTGGGGCTCCCCCTTCACCCAGATCAGCTAGGGACACTGGTGGCTGTGACAGCTGAAAATTATGTCTATGTGATAAAGGTGCTTGCTGAAGGCTCTATGATGATTAGACCAAGTGTTTTTCTGTCATTTGTTTAGATATTAAGCTATATGTTGTTGCTAAGAGCCCAATTAAAGTTTAAGATGTAGTAAGGCCTTGTATGAAGCAAGGCCTAGTAAATTTAGCAGAGCCTTGAAGTAGTAAGGCCCTGTGGTGTAGTTAAAATTAACCTTATCAGAAGAATGCAAGGCTTGTACTGCTATTGGTCAGTCTAAGGACAGTTGAAGTAAAAATAATCTGAATGGCTGTAAGTTATCAGCACAGCTCAGAAGTTATAAATTGGCTGGCACATCTTGAAATCATTCAGAAGGAAGATACAGCTCTGTGAAAGGGACTAATTAGCTGTTGACCGGGATCAGTGGGCCCGTGGATCTCGAGGAGCCCAAATACTTAATACCAGGGTCCTTCCCGGTACCTCTTGGACAGCACTGATCAGGGACGCCTGACTTCACTGAGCTTTGTGGAAAGAGAAACTTGTCATACATCAGGCATCAGAGGGGACTGCTGATAAGTTGCTGACATGAGTTATTCTTGTGTGTCATTGTTTGTTTTGTTACTATGCATAGTTGTGTTTTTGTTAAGTCAATGAACCTTTCTTACCTTTCTACCCCTGGCCACATTCTCACTCAATCCCGAACCCTCCGCAGGCAGCTGGGACAGGTGGCAGCAGCAGAAGAAAGGTATGATAACTGTATTTCCCCATACCCCCAACTCTGGATCTGTTCCTGCTTCTATAGAACCCTTGCAAGAGAAGGCGTGGGGTAGAATCATGGAGGTAAGTCCTTAATTTCCTCTGTGTATCTCAGGGTACTTATAGTTTTGGAGGCTGAACTCTGAAACTTCCATGTGGAAGTTACCAGTCAAATACCTTTCAATGCAGAAGTTAGGAGAAAACTCCAAATGCAAATTACAGCATAACTTTGTCCCTTTCGCATTTATTTCCACAGGAAAATCATAGGGGCCAGAAACTATTCTTCTGTGCATTAAAGGCATCTTTGGGTATCTTCTAGTTCATTATACATGATGAGTAAGGAGATAGGGGTAAATCTTAATCCCCCTTCACACAGTTAAGAGGCGTGTACATTGCTGCAATGCTTGACACATGCCCAGTTTGGGATGCTGTTTCAACCTGGAGTGGAATAGGATCTTTCTGCATGCAGACTTGCCAGAGGAGGAGGGCCCTTCCACTTTTTAGCCCACTGAATAGGAACTCCATGTTCTAGCCCACCAGCCCCTACTTCCCTTACTATGTGTCCTGCTTTTTTAACAGTGATCTAACCACCATAGTGCAGGCTGGGCTTTGCCCAGATTGTTTTCCATTCCTCCCCCTGAAGCACACCTGCAGAAGCTCTCATTTAATATTCATTGGATAAAGGGATAAACACCACTGGGATAGTTTCTACCTCATTGGGAGCAAGACCCAAAGCCGAAATCCTAAGATTCCTCCTTTTCAAGGCAACATCTGTCTCATTAAGCCCCACTCCATCTGGTTGGCTCTCCTCCTGCCCCCTCGTGGTAGACCAGTAGGCTAGCTTCCATAAGAGGGGTGGAAGATATTTTTGGCAAAGCATAGCTAGTGGCTTGGCAGTTATAACACATGACTCAGAAGCAGGATACACAGAGGTTCAAACCTCTTCTGGGCGAAAGAGGCCTAAATTTGGAGTATCCTACTCTCTAGGCAAGTGCCCTTATCTACTAGGTTAATAGATGGGACAGTTCCATTCCTCCTCCTCCTCTCCCCTACCATAATATTTTGGCAAGCAAAATTCTGAGACTTGTTTGACACTATACACAGGCCTGTGTGAAAATGCAGCCAGAATGAAGCTGACTGACTGCATTCAGAAAGGAGGGGTTGGGAAACATAGCTACGCTGAATCCCAAACTGTGTGTAAGTGCCAAAACTGCAGCTTTGTAAGTAACTGTGTAACTGATACTTAAGGCTCACAAAGAGGAAAGAATCTGGCCATTCTGACAGAACTGGAGCCCAAGATTTGCAAATAATCTGAAATGGATTGACTATAAGCAGCACAAATCAAGAGAGAGAAGTTTCTATGATCCAATGAACAAAAGTGTCAAAGACTATACATGGCATAACTAATCTGCTTTCAGCAGAAAGGCACAGGAAGCACCAAGTATAGAGCAGCCACTGACTGAAAAAGTAAGTTATAAAACACATAGAATATGATAGATTGAAAAATAATCTCTCTGACTAGCATGCAAGTGAAAGGGCTTCAATAGGTCCAGTCCTAGAGTTCTTGGTCACCCTAAACTCCTTTTGATTGACAAGGGTGAGTTGTAAAGAATGCAGTATTGGGTACCAGCAAGAAATAAAGAGAAATGGTGAGATATTTTTTTCACAACCCTGGCATTTCAACCCTCCTTTCCCTCTCCCCATTCCACCCAAAATGATTCTTAAATTTAAAAAAAAAATTTAAATAGGATCATTACTTTTCTTTTTAATTTCACATCTGCAGTAAAAACTCTGAGATTTTTCCCTTCCCTTTACCACTTACAGAACATTACATTATGCTCAAAACTTTATATCCAGATGGGACTGCAGTGGGACCACAGCCAACTATTGGCAACGGTGCTGCTGGTTTTGCACAACCTCTTGAATCTTGGCTATCAGCAGTATATGCAGAGGCATGCTCAGAACAGATGCCTAGGATAATCTGTTCATTTGGAAATTAACCTGGCTATAGAGCTCTTGTTTTGTTCTTCTAAATGTAATCATTTAGTTGATAAGGAGATCCCTAGTAGTATAAGACTGGTGAATATTTTATGTGCAGATGCCAGAACAAACAATGTGAGAGGGTAGATTTCTGTGTGGATGTCTAGAAATTGTAAAGCAACACAGAGCCATACTTTCATGTGTGCCAAGATATCTATACACTACATAGGCAGTTAATGTGGTGTGAATTGACCTTTGTGCAAATGGGAATCAGGTCCAGAGTCTTAAGCACCATCCTTTACATTAGGAGAAAATATTTATCAGCAGCAAAGCTAGTAGGAAGCTGCTGAAAATATATGCTCCATTCAGCAGTGCATTTGTAGACTTATATCTAAGTTTAACCACAAGTAGTACAAGTGAAGTTACTGTTAGCGGGGCCATTAAGAGGCTCAAAATTAGATCTAATCTTTGGGCACGTATACACGTGCTGAATGTCTGCTTCTACGTGCTAATTAGCACGCATCGGAGTAGTCTTGATTAATCAAGTCTGCTGGAGTGTGTTAATTAATATTCTCCAGCAGCCCCCATATCACATTTATTCAGTGTCCCTGTGCTTCAAAATGGCAGCAGGGGTTCTTGAATTAAAGCTTGAACAAGCTTTAATTCAAGCACCCTCATTGCCATTTTGAAGTGTGGGACGCTGAATACACGTGATGTTGAGGGCACTTAAATTAGAGCGGCTCCAAGAACCACTCTAATTAAAGTGCCCCCCGAAGCACATGTATAGATGCCCTTAAGGACCTTAGTGAACTAAGGCATCAGCTAGGTAGAGGAACCAACTTGAGTGTGCCAGAAAAGTAAGGAATAGACATTTTTTGACAACTTCAGAATTTGGTCTTAGTATTGGCAATGAAAATAACGAAAAATTCCAAAGCAGTCCCTCACAATCCTACATTAACATGTCATTTTAAAGTATATTACCTGCTATCATAATGCAAAGCCACCAGGTTTTCAATTTATGAAATCCTCCAAATTTTTAAGGTTTAATTTTATGGTAATTTCATAACTCTGCTATCCTCTAGGGCTTGGGATCAAATTCAAGCTGGCTGTACTATAATTATCTTAAAGCCTAGTTGAGTTTTGTGACAACTTTAGCTTAATGCCAATATTTATCTTTAGCACATAAGCATCAGATGGTGCTGTGTATGAACAAATGTACATGGACATGATAAACTAGCATCTCCATATTGACTTGGAGTGACTCCATGTCCTTGGCTTCAAAACTATGTAAATTAAAATTTGTCATACTGGATTTGTCTGCTCTGCCCAACTCCAAATGAAGGAAAAAAATGAGGGTGATTTCAAGATGCATAAAAATGTGGCTGCTTTCTTTCTTTCTTTCTTTTTTGGCAAAATAACTTCTGAGTTAGAAAACTCAGAAAATTGTGTAACTCCATTTTTTTACTTTTACTTATGGCATTAGAAAGTACTCTCAATGCCACTGACAGGACTCTTAACCATGGGTGAATTTAGAATTTTGAAAGAGTGGGGAGGATGGTGTGGTACATCATTACATATAACATAGTACTTATTTTTCTCCAGGTGAAAAAAAACCCTAGAAGCTTTACTCATATGCTAGAGACCAAGGCAATATTATTCAGTTTAAGAGCAAAGTAAAAACTAATATAACTTTATTAGAGTGTACATTAAGTTGCTATATCAAATTTTGTACTGAAAAACAGAACAAACTAGGCCAAAATAATCAAAAAAAAGTTTGTTCCTTTAGTTCTGTAATAATTAAAATTAAATTTACATCTCTTTGAAATTCATAAAACAAATCAAGTCTTGAGCATCTTGACAGAGCAGTCAATGCTTCACTACAAGTTATTTATACATATGAATTAATGTTTACCTGAGTTAATGTTTTCAATGGGCAAGTCAACATGAGACACTAAATGTGCAGTAGCTTAATACTATCGTGCAGTAGTAAGTCGCATCAAAAACAGTACAATTATGCTACTGCACACTAGTATTTGGCTACTGCATAGTAGCATCACAAAAATGGTATGTGCCAGTGCTAATGTGCAGTAGCACCAGTTACTGCGCACTGACTTAGCACTTGGTTATACAAGTACAGAACTTAATATGCAGTAATTATGGTACATTAATGAATGTGTAGACATGCCCACTTAAGGTTAAAACAGTCTGTAGGGCTGTGAAATAGGAGCTACATGACCAGAAGGAACTAAGAGAGAGCAGAACTGCAGAAGAGAGACTAGCTTAATTAGTGAAACATTAATACCATTAAAAGGAGAGAGGGTCATTAACCTGTGGAACAAAGAGTTTAAAAGGAATCAAGTAGATTACAATGAGCCATGAAGTCAAGTAACTCCCTCACTGCTGCCTGAATAGAAATGATGTTGCCACTGCCAAGGAGTTGGTTTTAAACTTTGGGAATCAAAGGGAATGCAAATGCACCACTATACCCCCACTATAACACCCCTTGCTGTCAACTAATGCACAGAAGATCAAGATGCACATTCTAACTGCTTATACCCACATCTGGTAAAAAAACAAACTCTGACTATTTAACAAAGAAGGATACTGTAGATAAGGCCTCATCTGTGCTGAACACCAAGGAATAATCATTTCAGGGATAAAAAGTGGGAAAAGCCTTACTAAATTCACGGCATACCTATTTACACCCTGGGAAATTATGCAATTATGCACCTGCATAATTTTGCATGTAAAACATATGACTGCATACAATCACATAATATCACATCATTCCTCGGGGCGTAGCTAGTGAGTGGAAAAAGAGATCCTGCATGCAGGAGAGAGGGGTGGATGTGGTGAGGTTTGTGCATGGGTGTGGCGTCCTGCCACCCACCCCTGACTCCATGGTGCACAGCCCCCGCTGCTGGTGGCAGGCCCTCGGGACACTCCTGGCAGGAAGAGCACCCCAGAGATGTACAGGTGCAGCTGAGTGCCTAGGGTTGCACATGGTTCCTACCTGCAAATGCGATGAACTCCACATGCTGGCATGGAGCCAACCCAGTGTGGCCTGAAGGTGCCTGCCAGCAAGCTGAACCAGGCCAGCTCCATGCCACCACATGCAGCCCCCAGGATTTGCAAAGCCACGTGCCTCAGGTGGCTCTGGCTGCTGTGGCCAGGAGTGCCCCAAGGGCCTGCTAATGGTGGGGACTGTGCTGGGGAGGAATGTGTCAGCAGGGCCTGTGCAAAGGGGGGCATGTGGTAGTGGCGGCTTTACTGGGGGGGGCATGTGTTGGGGGACTGTGCATGGGGGTGACATGTGGCACTAGGGGCTGTACTGGGGAGGCATATGGTGGGGAATCCCATGCCTACCCACAAACCCCACACACTCTCCTACAAACCCCACAGACTCGCATACCCACATCCACCCACAAACCCAGCACACTCCCCCACACCTTCACAAATCCTCCCCACACACACGCTATATCCACCCCAACCACACACAAGTACCTGCATATATTTAAAAAGAAGGTTCAAATAATGTTATATTTAGTTTACTTTTTTTTAAATGCATGTAATTAATTTTGAATTTTCCGCATACTAATTTTGGATTCTTCTCTACATATTTCCCTGGGGTATAACTATTGATAGAATAGTATAACAAAGGGTGGGCAGCACAGGCATAAGCTACAGGTGCTTAGTAAATGCAAACATCTAAATGGAGGCAGGGGAGCTTGATGCTCCAGTCATGTGGAGAAGAGCAGAGCCAAGAGTTCATTGACCTGACCTCCATGAGTTCACAGCCAATGACTCTTTAATTGGCTCTACTGATTTGAAAATCTCTAGTCAGTCTAAAGTACTTTCTTAGTTGTTCCTCTTCTCAGCTGAATATTTATCCCACCCTTGATTCAACAGGAGGCAAAATAATCTTCTCATCTGTCAAAGGAATTCAGTTTGTCTACTTTGTACAGAGTGGAATTCATATCCATTTGTGACTTTAATTAATTGATCAAGTTTTATTTGATTTCTACTAAAGTGATATATAAATAGTACTGTATACAGAATATATAATATAAATAGTACATACTACAACAAAGAGATACTGACCACATTTTTCACTATAAATATTTATTCTCCCATTCCTAGAAAAAAACAGAGAATGTTATAAGTTGGACTTAAAGTTTCTGAGAACTTCTTTCCTACAAACATAGGATCTGTGTCTGTTTTCCCTTTCAACACCATGCTGCCAGAAATGGCCCTCAACCCTACATCCAAAAATGGAATACTGACAAGAAAAGAAAACCTTGCGCTACTAAGTAGGCAGGCCAATAGTAAAAGTTTAAGGTAATGAGGAAAAAAGTAGCAGAAAGACAACATTATTTAATTAAGGAAACTTGATAAAATTAAAATCAATCCAATTTGAAAAGATCATGGAAAAGCTGAGGAAATAAAGCCTGGGACTGAATCCAACGTTATAAAAATAAGGGAGTTATCTTCCTCCACAACATTCAAGAGACAGCAGCAAACACAAAAGTACAGAAACTACTCATGTTCAAAGCAGATTGCAACAACAGAAGCCAATGACTATGGGAGAGTATTCATTTATAGAAACCTATGGTTGGGTTAACTGGAACCAAAGATCTGAAAAATTGCAAATAGTTTTCAAGTTTAATAAGCCACAAGAATAAATACTAACATTAGCCCTGGGTAATGCTGCAGACAATAGTATACATTGAGACAATATTATATGCTGACAGAGTAAAAATTGATTAAACCTAAATGAAATAAGCTTTAGATACCCATTTTACAGGTGGGCATAATAGCTGGGACCAAATTTAGTAGTTGGTGGTAGGGATAAAAGGAGGAAATTGAAGCTTTTAATAACCACAGTTCAAAGCCATGCTGAACATTACAAATAAAGGGCTTTGGCAGGCACACGCTCTCAGTGCTGCCACTGGTGTGCCTTGCCCACTTAGGCACCATCCCAAGGCCTACTGACCTACCAGGACATGATGTTATTTGAGATTAGTTGGAGGTGCTGCTCAGTGCTTTCCTCTGGCTCAGGCAGCTCAGCCAGTAGGTCTTTTGTGAGGCTCCACCACCCCTACACCTCACCCTTTCCACTCAGGTGGCCCACTCTGGTCTTGGTGATGTCTGTGACAGGCCACTTGCAGCACTCACTTTCTTGGCAGGTTTGCCTGCTTGGTCCCCTGTGGGAGCATGGTGAGGACATCTTGGCTGATGAATGCACACCTTAACAATAATGATACTAAATGTACTCACAGAATACAGGCAAGCAGGGCACTGATGCTATCCACACCCAATGCTTTACTTCAGTGTTCTGCGTTCGGTGAGATGTGCTTCACCTGGCCCCTGCTGGCTACCCTTTTGTAGGTATTTCCCAGGCAAGCTGGGGTTCTAGGCTTGCTGGTACTTGGCCACGTACCTTAGTATTTTGGGCAATGTTTCCTCATGCTCCCTAGGATCCTCCATGACCACTGCTGCCCTTGCAATGGATTTTGGGTCTGTACCTGCTCAAAAATGTGGCTACCAGGGCACCACATGTGTTTTCCCCTACAGGTGCTCAGTTGCTCATGGTGTGTTCTCTTCTGGTGGGGCCTCCCACCCCTGAAAGGATTCCCTTTTGTGGTACCACAGGTAAATGTGTTGCCTACCTCCACAGGAAGTTTCCTGTGGCAACTGGGGGTCCTGAAGCCTGGCCTGGAGACTAACCCCCATAGGGGTGTGCTAGTCCTGCTCCAGCTGCAGGGAGGTTTTTAGGTTGCACTTGCAGTGAGCCCTCTTTTTCCATCCCCCATGCTACCACTGAGGCCTCACCACACTCCCACAGGGGACCAAGCAGGAAAGCATGCCAGGAGAATGAGTGGTGCCAGTGGCCCATCACAGACATCACCAAGACCAGAGTGGACCACCTGAGTGGAAAGGGGTGAGGTATAGGGGTGGTAGAGTTCCTTTTATCCCTAGACTTCTTTGGGGCCAGACCACTCCACTTGCCCTCTTCCAGCCACATGGTGCCACCCAATTCCCCAGCAGACTAGCCACCCGGACACAGGTGCTGTTGGCCTGTCACAAGAGCCTTAAAAAGAAGAACAAATAAGTGATGATAGGGTAGCTACAGACATACAGGATATTAGCCTGTCAAAGCATCTTCAGTAAACTCAGATCTGATACTAGTAAAAGCTGTAACTTATGTCAGGGCACAGGACATAATAAAATGGTAGCATACCAAGCAGAGTTGTACACAAAATGGATAAGATTCTGCTTTGGCCTGTTAACACTGTCAGCCTTTTGTGGCCAGTGAGAGGAGACAAAATTCTATTACAAATAAAAACCCTCAAGTGGAGAATAATATCATCTACAGCAGGGGAGCTCAACCCAGCATGCAGGCCATATCCACCCCACTGTAGGGTATCATTCAGCTCTCGGGGATCCCCATGGGCCTGAAAATTTGGCAGCAGGAGATCAGTGGCATCTCAAATTTCCAGACCCATGGGAAGCCACGTAGCCCAGAAAGCATTGCCTTGCATGCTGGGTCTGGGGCACAGGGTACTGTGGGTCCTGATCCTGGCATGTGGGGCTGGGTGCAGACAGTGATGGTTTCTGGGACCTGATCCTGATGCACAGGGGTTGGGTGGAGGCTGTGCAAGGCTCCAGAGCCTGATCCTGGTGCATGTGGACCACGTGGAGGGTGGTGAGGTGCCTTGCGGATCAATCTGTGTGTGCAGGGGCCAGCTGAGACCACAAAGGGTCCAGTCCATACTTGTGTGGCTGGCAGAGACACCTGTATTAGAGCCTGGTATAGAGCCCAAATCCAGCTGATGAACCAGCCCCCTGCCCCTCATCTGACTAACTGGGACAAACATTTGATCACTGCTGATCTACAGGATTGCCAACAAGACAAAGTCTATATCTACCAGAGAAGTTTGACTTCAATGATACTAGATATAGATAGATATATATATATATATATATATATATATATATAAGCTCACTTACTGAAGAAGTGGATGGTCTGGGTCCCAGCCCCTGCTTCAAGGACTGTGCATGTATTTGACCTAAATTGTCACTGTATAAAATAAATGGTCCTGGAACAAAAGAGAAAAGCGTTCTCCTCTATTGACCAAGAAAATAAAAAATTAATTAGTTGCTCATAAAATATGAATTTTAGTGAAGATCTGGACTTAGGCCAAAAAAGAAGTTGGTCTAGGCCTGGAAGTACAAATAAAGGACAAAAGTAAAAATATTATTAGGCAGTGCCTTCCTAAACAAAAATAAGGGTGGAAAACAAAATAGAAATTCCAAAAAATTTGAATTCGAATTTGAACACAGAATGGATATCATGGATATGGAAAATACTCTTCTCTCAAGATATACTTGCAATTACATCTTACATACTTCATAAAGTACACTAACTGCAGCATTTTATCATTTAAATAGTATTACATAGCTGTTAGGGTTGTTGGTGAGGTGATGTGCAGCTTTAATATGATAGGCCACCTTCTTCAGGTTTCAAACTGTGGATCCTGAGTAAATGGAAGAAGTACCTTCTTGTAACAATGAATATGGCATTTGGAGGTTGGGCTTTATGGCTTTCCTACTCCTTAGCCTTTCCTTACTGGCTAATTCAAGGCAGGTGCACATCAAGCATTTTCAGTTTAGACCATTCCTTGGGCAGCTTTTTGTCTGTCTTGGAGCACCACCTAAAGCTCCTTTTGTACTGCACAGAAACCATAGATGCCTTACACAGGATTCTGGATTCCATTCCAGGGACATGGAGATTTAAACATAAGATGCTGCAAAAACTAACTTCAAGATGCTTAAGTTTTTTGGGGGGAGGTTGGGGGTTTTTTTGGCTCTGACCCAAAAGCATCACTAGAGTGGAATCCAGATGGAAGAATTTGTCTCAAGGAGTCCCAGATCTTTGTCTCACGTCTGAATTACCTCATGATTTCAGTATGCTTGCAGTGCAGTCCTTGAAATGATTTCTGTATAGAAACCAAAAAATCATCTTCAATGCAGTTAAATACAACCAAGAGGTACTTTCTTTTAAAGCAAGACTTCTTTAGAGACAGCTCCGGCAAGAAGTTCTTCAGAAGTAAAGACATGATCTGAAAAATTACAAATTTCTTCAGTAAGATTAAACCTGTTTTTCAGAATACTGGTAACTCCCTCTGAAGTTGGAGTCAGTTGCTACACCTATACAGAATCTCAGAAAACCAAGCCATTCAAATTTAGAATAGATGAAGTATCTGCCTTTAGTTAGTTGAATCACTTCGAAAGTAAGATTGAATTCAAAGTTGATTCTTTAAAATTTTCTCTTGAAGTTTTGTAGCTTTGTGACTTATTCCTTTCTGTATACAGAGAATTAATGAATAAATAAAACAAAGATGTAAGATTAAACTGAAGCCATAAAACAGGAGGGCATGAATTTCATTTTTTTTTTATCAGAACTGTTCTTATTAGAACCGGTATCACACTTTTGCCACACACAGATTTCATAAGGGAAGAAGAAATTTATTTCAGGGTTTAAGAGTGCAGGATTTTGACTCCAGTCTCTATTGACTACATAGTTTGGGAAGCTCATATTTGTTATTTAGTATAATTGTATTTAGTAAATGTATTTAATGCATGCATATATTCAGTAGATTAGTTCTTGATCTGCCTTGTTAAGATGGTTGGATATGACTAGCTAGGGCAGTGGTTCCCAACATTTTTTATACCACAGTCCAGTGGCATGGGACTGGGCATGCAGAGCTGGCTACCTCCCTCCCAATTGCTCAGCTTTAACCCCAGAAGCCTCTCTCCCAAGTGGATAGATGGGGGTCTGAGCAGGGGACTTGAACCACAAGCTGGCAGCCAACCCACCTCAGCCCAGTACTGGGCCACAGCCTGGTGTTTGGGAACCTCTGAGCTAGGGCATAGGGCTAAAACCTTGATCATTAAAAAAAGGAATTATTTTCTCAGAAACCTAGACATTACTTGAGACAAAGCATCAGCCTGTTAGTCTATTATAAATTGGATTTTTTTTTAAGCTATTAGCTAACTCATTGTAGAATACTAAAGGGCCTGAATCTATTCAGCCTCCACAAGAGAAGACTGAGAGGGGATCTGGTGGCCATCTATAAACTCACCAGGGGGGACCAGCGGAAAATAGGTGAGGCTCTGTTCCCCCATGCACCACCTGGGATAACAAGGAATAACGGCCACAAGTTGATTGAGAGCAGGTTTAGGCTGGATATCAGGAAGCATTACTTTACGGTTAGGGCTGCCAGGCTCTGGAATGGGCTCCCAAGGGACGTGGTGCTCTCCCCTACCTTGGGGGTCTTCAAGAGGAGGTTGGATAGATATCTGGCTGGGTTATTATGATCCCAACACTCGTTCCTGTCCAGGACAGGGGGTCAGACTTGATGATCTGTTCAGGTCCCTTCCGACCCTAGAAATTATGAAACAATATAAATTAAGGGAAATTTTCCTCTTCCTGGCCTTATTTTGATGTGGAATGTATGCATTTTGGGGGTAGAAAACTACTCCACCTTCATCTGTCTTGTACAGCTTGCACATCCGTAGTGCTATATAAATATTGACAACACTTTCGTCCTTTCTCCCTTTAGTCAGTCCTGCTGTGCTGCAGCACCAAACATATGTTTCATTTGTAGTCTGGTAAAGATTAATGGCCATACCTGAATGATACACCACTAATATGGCAACATGTATCCAGCTGCAGGACCTGTCAAAGGCTTCTGTTAAACAGTGCATGTCTGAGTCAAATTTGTCATAATTACATTCATAGGCAATGGGATTTAACATACTGTATCAACCTTGATGTAGCTCAGGATAAATATATTAGAAGGTTTAGGATTGTGTATACATTGCAAAATCGTTTGCAGTCGAATGCAAATTCATAGATGCTATGGTCTTAAGGGACCTGAACAGTTCATTGAGTCCAACCCCCTGCCCTAGGCAGGAAAGAGTCCTGGGATCAGAAGGCTTCTCTTAAAGACCCCCAAGGTAGGGGAGAGCACCACCTCCCTTGGAAGCCATTCCAAATTTTGGCTGCCCTTACTGTGAAGAAGTTTTTTCCTGATATGTAGCTTAAATCTGCTCTCTGTCAGTTTGTGACCATTGTTCCTTGTTACCCCAAGAGGTGACCCAGTGAACAGAGCATGTCCAATCTCTTGCTGTGTCCTCATAATGTATTTGTAGGTGGCCACAAGATCACCTCTCAGCCTTCTCTTGCAGAGGCTGAAGAGGTCCACATCCCTTAGTCTCTCCTCATACAGCTTGTCCTGTAAGCCCCTAACCATATGAGTGGCCCTCCTCTGGACCCTCTCGAGTCTATCAACATCCTTCTTGAAGTACAGCGCCAAAACAGGATGCTGTACTCCAACTGCAGTCTGACCAATGCTGCATAGAGGGGAAGTATCGCCTCCTTATATCTATCTGTCATGCATCTGCTGATGCATGATAAAGTGCAGTTAGCTTTGCTGATGATTTCATCACACGGATGACTCATGTTCATCTTGGAGTCCACGATGACTCCAAGATCCTTTTCCACTTCTGTGCTGCTGAGGGAGTCACTTTCCAGCCAGGAGGTAAGCTGTATATTTCTGTGCCCTAGGTGCAGCACTCTGCACTTGTCCTTGTTGTACTGCATCCTATTGTGTACTGCCCACTTTTCTAACCTTTTCAGGTCTGCCTGAAATTGTTCCCTACCCTCTGGAGTGTGCATTTCACCCCACAATTTAGTATCATCCACAAACTTGGACAGAGTACACTTCACACCCATGTCCAAGTCACTGATTAAATTGTATTGCTTTGTTTATTAATTTGGAAGTCCTACAGCAAATAAACCTCAAATACCATTGGAACTCTTCTACACAAGATTTATGAAAGTGAAAGTGAGAGGGCTTATTTATTTGAATCTCAATGGCCTTGTAAGTAGAAGTTCCACTGAGTCACTCTCGCATCAGTAACGGTGAATGTAAAGCAGATACTATAGGAGACAATTTATGGGGCAGTGAAAAGGACTGCCCTGCCACCAAAAACCCTACTTGCAAACATGTTTGGCACACAAACAAGTTGTACCCACAGTGACAGTACACCTAATATCAAGGGGTGCATCCATACCTATCTTTTATTGAGGAGTTGATTAATTAGCTCCACAGCAAAGCATCACCATCTACATGGGCATAATAAATTAATTAATTCCACTGTAAGATAGTAATGTCAGAGATAGTACTATCTTACAGCGAAGTTAGAAATGCATGTGTAGATGGTGACAGGGGCTGACTGGGGCACAAGGGTGCTAAAGTGTGGGGGCTGCCTGCCAGTTAACCCTACACTTCAGCAACCTCATGCCCCAGCCAGCTCCTCCACCGCCTGACACCGACACCCAGAACCTGGGGCTGATCCCCGATATTCCTGCCAGGCTGGGGCTGCTCTGCCCCGTTTCAAACTGCTGTGGTCCCGGGTGCACGTGTAGACTACATTATCACACCATCTTAATGGCATGTGTAGATGCACCCAATGGGCACATCCAGATGAGTGCGCATGTGCCTCTTGCCCTGCCTCAAACCCCTTTGAGGCAGGGCAACAGGCACGTGCGGGAATGAAAAAATGATCAGCATGGGGATAAAAATGGATATCTAGGGGTCTAAAAATTCCGAAAGTAAAAAAAGCAGAGCAGGGCACTGCCAGAGCATCTCCATGGTTGGCCAGGCCACATGTTGAGCACCAGGGCTCCAGTGTTGTTCAGTAAGGAGTCATGCCTCAAACCCCTTTGAGGCAGGGCAACAGGCACGTGCGGGAATGAAAAAATGATCAGCATGGGGATAAAAATGGATATCTAGGGGTCTAAAAATTCCGAAAGTAAAAAAAGCAGAGCAGGGCACTGCCAGAGCATCTCCATGGTTGGCCAGGCCACATGTTGAGCACCAGGGCTCCAGTGTTGTTCAGTAAGGAGTCATGGAGGCTGGAGGAGGGGGGAGGGGACTGTGGGGGGGGACCCCTGCTGGC
>NW_005841841.1:5761135-5764708 GCF_000455745.1 Alligator sinensis | reverse complement strand
GTTTTAAAAAACAAACAACCCCCCCAGCATTTACCGTCTGGCTGCCTGGGGCCCTGCCCACACAGTGCAGGGAAGGGTGACAGCCCCGGTGGCCCCAGCCTGGGCCCTGCTGCCCCCCGCTGCCCTGTGGTACCCAGGGGGCTCTTCCAGAAGGTCCTGGAGCCCCACCACCCCTTCTAAGGTAAGCAGAGGTTTTTTTCCCCCAATTTTTTCTAGGTTATTTCTGTTGGGTTTTTTTAAGTGATGGTGCCTGGGGTTGTGTGGGTAGCCATGGGGGCCTGGGGATGCAAACTGGGGGGTGAGGCTGGGTGGTGCAGCCATTGGGGGGCCTGGGCAAATGGGGGGAGGGGCTGGTGTTACCAAATTTGCCCATTACTTTGGGGGGTGCTCATTTATTAGGGATAGTTTCTAGGGTCTTGGTGATTCTGTCAATGTGCTGCTTGTGTTACTATACGGAGCTGTATTTCTCCCTTCTGCAAGCCCTCACCCCCAGTGGAGCTATCTTGCAGGACTCAATCTCAATGGGACTGGGTTCCTCCAGTCACCAAATCAGTCATACACACAAACACACACAAATTAACGTGACACGCCTGACCTGGCCGGGCTGATCAGCATGGACAGGCTGACACCCTCATATGCCAAGAATCAGTTCATAAGAGCAACAATAAAATGCAGTCAGACACAAGCACACAGGTAAACAGAATCCCTCTGAATCCGGCTGGGTGTCCAGCTGACACCCTCATGGGCCAGCATTCAGTTCATAAGGGCACGTCTGAGTCAAACTGGGTCAATCAGCCTATACAAGCTGATCCCCTTATGTGTTTCAAACTCAGCACGTCCCAATCTTTGGCCTCTTGATGAGCAGACCCCACAATATTTGTGGGCTTCACCGGGATCTTTAGCTTAGGTAAAAGAAGTGTTGTTGCAGAGCACGGGAGGAAAGAGAAGCAGAGAAGGAAAAATATACCCAATTACTACCAGTTTGACTATAAAAGTTATTTATTGCTAAGCATATGAAATATATAATAGTACTAGTAGTAATAGACATGCAAAAGAAAAACAAACACCAACAATGACAATACTACCCTGGTTTCACTAAGTATTTGGGGAAACTTAGCTCAAGCTTAACTGATACAGTTCAGGTTCAGAAGTTTATGCCTAGAAAGAAGACAGAGAACGCTGGGATCTCACCTAGTCCACGGTACTCAGGCTGCAAAGCTGACAGGCACAGTCCGTAGCACAATCCTTGAAGAGAGAGATGATCTGTTCTTCCAGCGTCCCAAGAACGACAGGGGATGGTGTCAGCACAGGGGTTTTCTTCTTCTCCTTCTTTCCTCCTGCTTCTACTTCTTTTCCTTCCTTTTCCTCTTCCTCTTCTCCCTCTAGCAGCACACACACTTACAGATTTTTATACCCTCAGTTTAGCTGCTTCGAAGCACCCTCAGTAGTGTAAATCATTGTCTTTTCTATTGACAAGGGGTTATCTGGTTTGGACCATCTCAGGAAACTGATTGATAATCAGGAAACACTTAAGATTAGGGAGTAACCCAAATACTTGGGAGCCAGCTTGAGATTCCTATGGGTGGCAGATATACTGATGGGATATCTCATGGTTTCTTCAGGAACAATAGATAGCTTGCAGCATCAGGATTTTGGATTTTTACTTGTTGTGCACAAGCCTCAGCTTAGCATGACTTTTCCAGATCTTACTATAGTCTTTTAACAGACTTAAAACAATTATTGGGGTGCTCATAACCTTTTGTGGAGAGGACTCCCACCAGTCGTCTCGGGAAAGATATGACAACACCTGGGATTAGGGCTCCAGCAGGCTGGATGCTGTGATGAACCCTTAACCATTGTTCAAATGTTGCCCATACCCCCTCTGACTCGGTCTCTTGCCTCAGCATTCCCTAACCCGGCAACCGAGTTTTAGTCAATCAAGTTTAAATAGGCCTCCCATAGTGGGACCGGGGAATGTACGGCCCGAGATGCCTATTAAACTTAGAGCTGTGTGTGTGTGTCTGGGGGGGAAAAGTCCTTAGCAAATCCAGATTAGAACTGGTCTGATAAATGCTGAGCTGGGTGTGTGTGAACATGGGTTGATTAACATTGGAAGCACAGATTCCCCATCATGCAGCGCTCTCCTGCTTCTCTGGTCCCAGAATTCACTGCAGTCTCTGCTTCAGGCTTTCTGTTTTCCATCTCTCATGTAAATGAGACCTAGGGCAGTTGATTCACTCGTCACCCTTATCTGGTGAGGGTCTTAGGTGCGTCTCTCACTGCATCTTAATCAGTTTCGTTTAGGTAGAGGAGGGGAGGGGGGTGAGTCCTTTGTGAGTCAGACAGACTGCAGGAGGGGGGGGGAGTCCTTTGTGAGTCAGACAGACTGCATCCTGTACCAGGGTTCCCCAAGAATACAGAGCTGAGACGTAACACTGGGTGCAGCAGCAGCAGCTGGTGGGGGATGGGGCCACGTGGGGCAGCAATGGGGGGGCTGGGGTGGGGTATGTGGGACTTGCAGGGGATGTAGTAGCCCCTGTGGGGGCCATTTGGTTCCTGTTGGGAGGCCATACCCCTTTTGTGGGGACTGTAGTCATGTTGGGGGGCTGTACCCCTTCTGTGGGGGCCAACTCCCCTGTTGGGGGCTGAACCCCCTGTTGGGGGAACTGTACCCCTTGTGTAGGAACTAAATCCCCTGTTGGGGGGGCCATAAGCCCTGTGTGGGGGCCATCATCCCTGTGGGAGGGCAGCAAAATATATATTCATGAATTCATGAAACATGTATTTAGAGTTCACTTTGTTCTTATGATAAGAGACATGCAGATATATAAATAAAACACTGTCCAACTGATCGCTGTCTCTGTCTCACTCTCTCTCTCTCTCTTTATAGTGGTCTTTTGTTTTACTTATGGAGGAACATGGATTTTGAGGTATTTTACAGAGTGACTTTGGGATTTATTTTATCAGGGATTTTTCAGTTTTCCAATAGGGAACCCCAGAATTCCTGCTAGGGAGGCCAGTGGCAGGACCCTGCCTGCTCAGAGCTGCCACCTTGGACCTATCTGGCTGTGGCTGACCTGCTGGCCAAATGGAGCCAGGAGGACATGCTTTGACAGTTCAAAGTAGGCCACCACACCCGGAACATGTTCCAGGATATAGCTGCCCAGATGGCCCGGCAGGGGGCACACATGGCAGTAGTGCCACACAGAGGCCAACCCTGCAACCACAACCCACTAGTAGCTAGCCTAGAGGGGCAGATGCCTCTATTTCTTAGATTTCATAGACATTAGGGCTGGAAGGGACCTCAGAAGATCATCGAGTCCAGCCCCCTGCCCAAAGGGCAGGAAGTCAGCTGGGGTCATCGGATCCCAGCAAGATAAGCATCCAGTTTCGTCTTGAAGGTGTTCAATGAAGGCGCTTGAACCACCTCCGGTGGCAGGCTGTTCCAGACCTTGGGGGCTCAGACAGTAAAGAAATTCCTCCTTATGTCCAGCCTGAAGCGGTCTTGTAGTAGTTTATGACCATTCGACCTCGTCATCCCTTGGGGCGCTCTGGTGAACAAACGTTCCCCCG
>NW_005841841.1:5757269-5761018 GCF_000455745.1 Alligator sinensis | reverse complement strand
GATGTCCGCCCGTGTTTGTGTCCTTTTTTTTAGCCACTCTACTGGCTCTGCAGTCCCCATCCAGGTCTGGCAGGTGGACAGCAGGCCACAGCCAGGCAGCAGCCCCCACTGCCAGACTGCTGCAGTTGGTAAAAGGTGCAGGGAACTCTCAGGGCTGCTTCAGCACTCCAGCTGGCACAAGGGGTAGTGTCCCCAGGTACCAATTGGCTGGGCCCCAGAAACTCCTGAGAGCTAGTAGCCCTGAGCTACTTGCCAGGGCAGCTTTTTATACTGCTGGGGACAGCACAGGTGCTGGCCCGGGGCTCTGCTCCCCCTGGCTGCAGATCCAGGAGGAGCCAGGCAGAGTTATTTTGCCCCAAGTGGCACAATTTGCTCCACAACAAAGTGCATGTCTGAGCATGTGCACTGAGGCAAAAAGCCCCGGCTCAAATTTGCACCACTTCTATTTGAGCTGCTGCAAGCACTTGTGCTTATATGTGTGGATGCGCCCAATGGATGCACATGCATGTGTTGCTCACATTGCTAATTTGCATCATGTGGGCAGTGGGGACTGACACTGGGAGATCCCACTGTTAAAAAAAAAAAAAAAAGAAACCATGCTAGAAAAAAGTGGGATGGCACAGGTTGTGGCAATATGCACTGCCTGAAACAGGAGCCTGGCCAGCCAGAGCCATGCTCTGGCTGCTAGCCAGGCTCCCTGCTGGCAGATTGCCACTGCTGGAGCAGCAGGAAGCCCCCAGGACCTCAAGTAAGGCTGCTAGGACCAGCCCAGGTGCTGGCCCTAGCCTCCCCTACCCCACCTGGGGCACCTTGCCAAATGCTAAAACACACATACCTGAGCATTCCCCGGGGGAAATGCATGTGCACGCTCATCTGGATGCACCCAAGGAGTCCTAACATTGTTATATACATTCAAGTTCTGCCTTTCAATCAACTATTATTACAAAGGTTATTGCTAGTTTTAGATTTGACCTTAAATGTCACTGCACAGATAAATGCCATTAGTTTCTTGTTTGTTTTCTGTCTTACTATAAACATGTGGGTTCAGAAATGCTTAACTACAAAACTAAAAGTAGAAAAATGAAACATTTTCATTTTAAGTTCCTTCTACATATTTCAGAGTGAACATTTTTCCCATGTTTAGAATCCAAGAAATTCAAAGAAGAATAAAAACATTTCCCTGAAAGATAATATTTGGTGAATAAGGCCTCAGTTGTCTCATTGGCATGAAGTATTTTAGTATCAATACTTGTTAAGATGTATACATCAGTCAAACTACTGAAGTCATCAGTAAGCCTATTAATCCATCTCCCCAAGGTTTATTATAACATTCTAAATCTTTGAGCAGTTTCACACAGCTGGTATTTAATTAAACACAACCTACCCGGGAAGTGTTTGTTTCTTTCCTCCCAAATGTCAAATATCTTCTGCAACATTTCTTTTGCCTGGGGCCCAGGCTGGGCAACACTGAGTTCTGCATTAGTGGCAGGTTTTTTTTCTTTTCTTTTTTTTTTTAATTTGTGCTTTTACAATCATTCAGAGCTAGAAGTGGGAGCTTTTTTTTACTAGAAAAAGGTAATTCCGTTTTTTCCCGAATAGATGTATAATTCATGCTTTTAAATTCTGGGAAGTTTCTAGATACCACACCTTAAAAATAACATTTTTAGGTGTTGAAAACTAGATTTACTAATTTTTAGCATTTTTAGTTAATAATATTTTCGAACTGCAAAACTTCAATTATGGTCAACAGAAGAAACCAAGTCCTAATGACTTCACAAGCATGGGTGTATGTACACACACACACACACACACACACACACACACACACACAGGAATCACCTTATCTATCACCAAAATGCAGGTCTATTTAGCACCATCTTAGGTAGCATGTCTTTTTATTTATGCTCTTTCAGCTCAATTCATTTTCAGACTCATGTCTGTTCTTTCAGTTTCAGTGTTAAATTATGTAACAATGTACTTAAGTATACATTTTCAAGTCTGAGATGCCTGAGTACTATTCAGGATTATAAGGAAATATTGTCCCTGAAAAAGGACTTGTTTTTTTTGTTTTTTTTTACCAAATGTCAGAAATGACCTGTGCAGTTCTTTCCTTAGCTGATCAAAAAGATAGTCAAAGTCTTGTGGTATAATTGCAGCACAAACAAAATGTACTCTACTTCTGCCCTCTGTGAAGAAAAGGGAATACAAACACTACAGAATATCCAAAGGACTCTCATTACCTAAAGGGATTTCCCTGGGAACAGAAATGGAATAATACTCTACTATCCTGCTTAGTAGTTTACCATAATCTTGGATTGCAGGGTAAAATGGAGTTTAAAGTAAGCGTGCTACAGAATGGAGAAGTTTAGACAGCCATGCAAGGCTTTTATAACCTACAGAAGGCCCAGACAATGCTCTAGGTTCACTGGGGCTTAGATAGGTCTGTGGCCAAGCCCAATCCTCAGCAGAGACAGAAGGAGCATACATCTTAATTTTGCCCTTGCCTGTGCAGCCTCTTGCATGAAGCACAACACCAGAATTTTCTAAAAATTAAGAGGGATGGACTGCAAAACCCACTCCCATTGGTGAGCAAGAACACACATCAACTTCAGTTAAAAGGCTCCTAAGAAAACATTCACTAACTTAAAGTTGCAAAGTCATGGGAATATGCAGTGCTTTTATCACTTTGAAAGGACGGTCTGTTTTAAAAATTTAAGAGTGTCCAAAAATAATGGGATTTTTTCACAGCCACATTTATTTTCTGTTCTTTCAGTAAATCAATGTTCTCACATTGGAACTTTTGCCATTTGTTTGAATTCCAATGTTGTTGTGCAAAAGTACTGTTCTTTATCTGAACACTAGAAAAAGCTTTTAAACTCTCAACCTGACTTGGATAGCATAGGTATTATTACTTACTGTTCTGAAATCTACTTCAAACGTTCCTATTTTCTCCTAAATTTTACAATCCTGCCTCTATTTTCTTCTCCATTAAACCAGTGTGCAACGCTCATTTTCAAGTTAGCTATGTTTGAGGTAAGTTAAAGCAGCCAAGATTTCCATGACTGGGAGCCAGATGTTTGTAGAAAATCTGTTAGACTTATCTGCAACTTTTAATACCAGTTAAGGAGCTTGTCACGCTGCTAAATTACTGACCTGGTAGCAATATGCCACATTGCTCTGCATTGTGCAAAGCTTTGGGTGGTGATTCAATGCAGAGGAGATTTGGCCTGATTCAGTGGCTGAATCGCCAAATCTGAATTGAATCAGGGGACCAAATAACAGGTCCAAATCGATTCAAAGCTCTCTGAATCTTTGATGATTCGGACAGTTCCCAGTGGCTGCAGCAGGGAGCTGCAGGCAGACTCGGAGCCAGTAAGTAGGGGGCGGCAGCGTGGGGGCTGGGGGAGGGGACCCCCCCCCTTGCCCCCCCCCCCCCCCCCGCCATGGCTCCCCACCTGCCCAATGGATGCCCCACCTGCCCTTTAAAGTAAAGCTCCGGTGCTCACAATATGCTGCTGGGTGGGAGGTGATCTTTGCTGCCCCCCACTTCCCTATGCTGCATGGGGGGCTCTGCATGAAACCCCAAAGCCCCCACACTCCCTTAACCCCACCAAAGGTTCCCCGCCTGGGCCAGCTCCAGCCCTTTAAAAAAAAAACTGAGAAAAGCCCCAGGACTCACCAGCTTCTGCAGTGGCCTCAGGGCTTTGGGGGCTCATGGAAGAGCCCCCAACATGGCATGGGGCAGGGGG
>NW_005841841.1:5755019-5757198 GCF_000455745.1 Alligator sinensis | reverse complement strand
AGGGCAGCCATGGGGGAGGCTGGGGGAGCAGTGGGTGGCTTGGGAGGCTCATGCAGAGTCCCCCATGCAGTGTCTGGCAGTGGGGGGCAGCAGGGATTGCCCCCCAGGCCGGCAGCACCTGGTGAGTCGGGGCTTTTTTTCCCCCAAGTGCCAGGAGCTGGGGTAGCCATTGCTGGGCTGGTGAGGGGGGATGGGTCTGGCTGATTTGGAGATTTGGACTAATTGATTCAGGACAGTGATTTGAATCACCAAATCGAATCACTGTCCCCCGAATTGGCCAAATCCAAAGTGAATACTAGCCGCTTCGCACAGACCTACTCTGCATGGGGTACTCCACAACTGGGAAGTAGTATACCAGCATTCACATAGTGCTGAGGAAGGGCTAGTTACTTCATTTCTTGATGTTACACAAATGAAACTACACTGCTTCCAGGTCAAAGCACTGTTGAATGTTTGAGCCCCTGTTGTTTTGTATCATAAATCTGTGGGGCAGACATGGTCCTAATATGCTTGGGAAAGGGTCAGGACAAGGAGAATAACTAGCTCCACCAATCTACAGCTGGCTAGAACGTACCAAATACATCATCTGTCACAATTATGAAGCTCTCAAAGTTTATTCTCTGAGAATCTGCAAAATTCTTAAGCAAAAAATTCCTTGTCCTACTGATTTTTCAGAAAGTCTGAATGCAGGTTGTGATTAAGTACATCATAAAAAAAGTTACTGTTTTCCTACTGGATGGCTTATGCAATTTGTTATGGCTAGAGAAAGAAGTTACACATAAACTGGTTTAAGTGATCAGAAACTGGTTTAAACCTGTAACAGAACAGAAGCTTAGAGCATACAAACCAGTTTCAAAATGGCTGAAACCAGTTTAAGATAAACCTAGTTGAATGTAGTATCAGACTTAACTGATTTGGGTCAAACCAGTTTATGGAACTTCTGTCCCACATCCCATCCTGATTTAATTTAAAACAGTCCTCCAGCATCCCAGCATGCTCTGCAGCACTGGGCTGTGCTCTCTGCTCCAGAGATCAGGGTTGGCTCTGCCCCTTTACTCTCTAGCCAGAGCAGGGGCGGGGGCATGGCCAGACGCTGGCCTGCCATGGCCCCCTGCCATGGCCCTGCATGGGACAGGAGGCAGCGGGGCTCGGGGGTTTGCTATGGGGGCAAAGACAACTTTTGCGTGGCCGTAGCTCCCTAACCCCTCTAGCACCACTGCCACTGCTGCTTGCCCTCTGCAGGCTGTGGCATCTCTGCCCACCCGGCCCCCACCTGCAACACAGCCCCCCCAGCCAGGAAGAGGCTTGCATTTCCTGGGACACCATGACAGAGGTGGCTGCTCTTGTTAGTGTCCTTCCCACCTTGCTCCTCCAGCGGCAGGGGCAGGGGCATGGCTAGATTCCAGTCAGGCTGGCATGGCTCCCTGAGGTAAAGTGGGCAGGGAGTATCTGCCTGGCTGGGTGTAAGTGGCAGAGGCAGACGCCCAGGTTGGCAGGTCCCAGCTGTGGTCCCCCGCTGGGGGAGGGGATGGAGAGGGCTCATTCTAACACCCCCCAGCTTCTAGCCTAAGCCACTGCAGGCATATGGCTGCATTTCTGGAATCAAAAGTGAATGTCTATTCACTTGCAAATCAGTTCAACTTATGCAGGTTAGACTAACCTGCAAAGATGGAATAAATCCAGCTTTTTGAATATCTGTCCCTAGCATATATGAAGCACAAATTTCAAACACCATATTAAAACCAGATGTATCCTAATGGCTAGTTCTATAACTTGACATTCATGCCTTTGAGTGGGATTTCAGGTGATATTCACACAAATTTTAAATTTTTCATGGGCTTTTCACAGAAAAAATTGGTCATTATCTTGTTCACCAGAAGCAACATGCAACCTGAATTTATATAAACATCTGAATAAATGTTTGCAAAAATATTTTTGGGATTACTCAGCCTGCTCTACAAAGTACCAAGTTTAGCTCTTGACTGCAGTAGGAGATGCAGACACTGGTTAGCTAGGTGTTTTTTGGTTGTTGGCTGGGTTTCCTTTTAAAGTTAGATTGTAGTTCTTGTTACATGTTAGATGTTCAAAAATAGCTAGCTTTTTTGGATATGTCAATTTTTATGTCTGTCCTGCGATACAGTGAAGGGATCAGTTTTTAAAAAATCATGGAGTACTCTCC
>NW_005841841.1:5746816-5754988 GCF_000455745.1 Alligator sinensis | reverse complement strand
TGCTGAATATCAGGGTGGCTCTATTATTCAAGTTGAGCATCTAAAATTACGGTATATCTACACTGCATCCTTGGTATGACCAAGGAGGGTTGCCCCCAAACATGGTCTGCCCACCAGTTCCCACTTACCTACACCAAACTCAGAATGCAACACTGAACTACTTTGGGAGCTTCTCCAGCCATTGGCAAGCACACATGGCTTCCCCAATGCATTTCTGGGATTGGTGGATGCAAATAGAAATAGGTAAATGGGGTATGTTCTACCAGGACATGCTAAATTGCAATCTGGATATACCCTTAATCATGGTGGAAACATCTAATTTACAGTTAATGACTTTTAAATAGAAGGTCATAGAAATGACTGTTTTCTGTCTTTTACAAAAATAAAATCAGGAATAGTGGTGTGAAGTTAAAAAGTGGGGTGATCTGAGTTTTATGTAAGAAAACATTTCTTAGTAAAAAGAGCAATTAGAAAATAGAAAGAACAAAAAAGCTCTGTTTACTGAAGAAGCTGAGTCCCCTTCATTAGCAATGTTCAAAATAAGATAAATTCCTTGTTGGCCTGGTGAATAAGAAGATCGTGCTCCACACAGGCAGTTGGGCTGCATGATCTGAGTTCTTTTCCAACCCAGTAATCAAAGATTTTTCTAGTAATACAAAGCAAGACAGAACAGGGAAGACTCTTAATTACTGTTTGACTGGAATCTACTGCAATTGCAAGAGATACAAACTAAAAGAAACTCAGGAATTCTTATTTCACTTGTGCACAAACCCAATTCACTAACTTGACTTAGGGTTGCACAGTCAAAGGAATATGAACTGCTTTTACCTTTTGAAAGGATGGTCTGTTTTAACTAACTGTTTTAACTGAGGGACTTGGGCCTCTTCAGCCTACGGAAGAGAAGGCTGAGAAAGGACTTGGCAGTGGCTTACCACTACATCAGGGGAGTATATCAAGAATTTGGTGAACAGCTGTTCACCAGAGCACCCCTGGGGAAGAGCAGGAGCAATGGATACCAACTCCTGGAAGGCTGCTTCAGGCTCAATTCCAGGAAAAACTCCTGCACAGTCAGGGTGTCCAGACTGTGGAATAAACTCCCTCCAGTGGTGGTGCAGTCATCTACCCTGGAAATCTTCAAAAGGAGAAGGGACAGTCACTTCACTGGGGTCACTTGACCCCAGTTGTCTTTTCTTGCCTAGTGCAGGGGTACTAGACCCAATGATCTATGAGGTCCCTTCCAGCCCCTTCCAATCTATGAATTTATGAACTATAGATATAAATATACCAGTAACTTGGTGTGAGAGAGTGTGAACATATGTACACATACATGCTCACTGTTTTCATCCTTCTTCCTAGCATAAATTTAGTAGGTAGTGAAGGTCCCTATTAATAAGAGTCCTTACTTTACCAAAATATATTGTGCTAGCAAAACTACTATGGTATGTACTATACTAACTTTTTTCTAAATAAATTAAAACCTGAGTATGGCACACTCAGTAAATGATCCTATGTTGGCTTAAGTTCCTCCAACAGTAATTGAAGACTGTATCAAAGGTAAAGGACATAAATTATATGAATAGTAATCCTTATTCTGCAGAGATGAATTTGCTGTAATATTATTAGTATGTTGATACAGTGGGGTAATATTTCCAAGGGGCTAAAAGCCTCAGTTTTTGCTTTTCTCAGAATCAGCTTCTGTCCATAAATTGTACAGCATCATTTTATGCTTACAAGAATGAATTGCATGGGCAAATCTGAACACTTGTACCTCTAACTACCTGATAAATAACATTTCAGAATCTCAGTCACAGTTCAACTGCATGTTGTGCCTGGAAAATTGGTGGTTTCTCTTGAAGATTTGGCTGTGCATTCATGCGTGTAGTAAATACAGATATACCCGTTATTCATACAATTGTGACATTTCCCCCAGTCATTTGTAGTTTAGCAATCATGTTTAAAACAAATATTTGAGCAATATATTTTTGTGAGGCCATATCTTTACATAATGTCTATTTGCTTTCTTTAGTGTATTACAGCAGTCTGGTTACAATATTTTATTTTACATTAGTCTAAATTATTGAGGCTCTACTGTGCCTTATGTAAATATGGTTAAATCTTGTGGTAGAAAAGGCATACAACTTTATTAATATACCTGCATGAACATTGGTAACTGGAGGAAGATGAACTATTGCTTTTGTACACAGAGAATAATAGTCAGGGACAGCATTTACTGATTCACTGAAATTAAGACTATATATATTGTAAATGAAAAGATTTGTCTGATGAAACTCCAAAAGAATTCAGAGATGTTTGCTGAGTCTTGATTTTTACTTGTGAGCTTTGTTTAGCCTTTTTTTCTCCCTGCCAATATAAATTAAGTGTGGCATAACTATATCCTCTACTGCATGCCTTTACTGTAGGCCTGAATCTGAAAACTCAGAAAAAACTAATTTCTTTTCCTGTCCCATTTTCTATCAGCATAATACAATGCATAGAAACATTTTAGGATGTCCATCCTTCTCATTTCTTTGTAACAGGGCTGAATAGCCAAGCTGGGCACAAGGCAGAAGCTCAGGGGGAAAACTAGAGAAGGAATCAGCCATCTCAGACTGGGGAATTATTTCATGCAAGCTGTTCCACCCCAATAACTGAAGTAGGATCTGCATCCCATGAAGCCCACCATCAGGACGGAAGATAAAAGAATCCTTGCAATGGATTCCAGCCCTCCTTTCCCACACTTGCTGCACATTCATCTGCTCCATGCACACTCTAAGCACACTGGTTGCATAGCTGCAGGCCCAGCAGACCCAGCCACTGGATACTAGCCTAAAACCAAGTTTCTCTGAACCCTTTTCCCAAGTATCTGAGGATTAGCTTGCCTCCATAGGCTAGCAGAATTGTCAACAGAAAATTTCAGACCTTTTCGGTGCATCTACATGTTGCCATACAGTGATGTTGCTATGGCGCCATGCTTTAGTATTTCCTTTTGGAAGTACTAAAGAATGGCACAGTAACCTCCTATACTGCACTGAGCATAATTCGATTTTGCCATTACATCTCCATAACGGTACGCTATACCAGGGGAGCATGCTGCTACAGCGATGTAGCTACCGGTCATGTGTAGACCTACATGATCGCTATGCCATTGTAGACTGTCGTACAGTAATTTAGCACATTTCTACGGTGCCATAGAGTAACATGTAGATGTGCCCTTTGTACAGATAGCATGCTATAGTGAAGTTTTGTTACAGGACATAGCTCTTAATGACTGCCCTAAAACAAATTCAGAATTAAGGTAAGATATTTAACTTCAATATTTGCAAATGTGTGTTCAACCATGCAAATTTAACATCATTTTGCATGAATAGCTATTTACACAGTGCAAAAAGCAAGTTTTGACCTGCACTTAACATGTTGACTTGCAATACAGTGAAACACAAATAGATGTGGCTACTTCTGTTTTCTTTTGACAATGAGGGCAGATGCTGCCAAATGATTTCTCCAGGTGGGGCAGAAGTTCACCTAAGGTCAGACTGCTAAAATAGGTCAGAATAAGAGTGCAAATCTTTTTAAACAAAACAAATTTAAAAACAAATATACCAAATAAAGCACCAATCTAAAAGACAATTTTGGAGTTATAATGAATTTACCTGGCTGTATTTTTAAAGTCAGATGTAATTTAGTTTTTGTTAATCATATTTCAAGGACTTTCCCCCAGATTATTCTGGTTTTGGATGATAAAAATCAAACAAAAAGATCAGTCATATACATATATGAAAGTCTAATCTAATCCTCAGTTTAACATCGTCAGCTCCACAATTAGAACCTAGTTCATACTACCAGATCCTCATCATGCATGTACATACAAACAATTACTGTTCCTAAACATTTAAGGATTAGGTATGGATTTGTCTTATACCACCACTTTGGAAGTAACAGTTTTTGAATTACATTCTCTGTGTAACCTGCATCAGGTTAATCAAGTGGGAAAAGAAACCATCTACTATTTGGTGATTAAAATTGCTTTACAGTGATTGATTGTGCTAATCAATCTTCCCAAAGTAAATCGCCACTAAAAGATAGTTGATAATTATAGGATCTTAAAACATAGATCTTACAACATAGCAAGAAAAGGAATAATAATAGTAATAAAAAAAAATCAACTTTTGCAGAAAAGCTTTCATCTCCAATAAACACTACAGAGTTTGCTTTGGATCCAATTTATTGGAATGAAATTTTGGACAATACGCTGAAGTTGTCTTTAACCTAGCCAAATATATTATACACACATACTTCTTATGGTGGTCAGGTTATAGCTGGAGCAATCATTCACTGCAACTAATATATCCAACAAGTAGGTCTTCCTCTTGACGATAGTGTTAGATCTTATTAATCTGGTCCTTATTCACAAATATTCAAAAATTAGTTTGTACAAATGAATTTGGTCACATAAATTGTTCGCTGATTATAAATTACCTATGGATTGTAGAAAGCATGAATCCTTCCCTCTGCCATTTGCAAAATTGTGTATAGATAAGAAAGAGCTTCTCAGACTGTTCATGAAATCAGATCCTGTCTGAATAAATACTGATGCCAATACTTCAGATGTTTCTAAAAAGCAAAATATTCTCATTCTAGCCTGTATGTATGCAAATAATCAAAATCAACACATTTGTAAATACCGGCAAAACAGACAAGTTTTATTTGCAAGTTGTCACAACATCTAAAATAGTTAAGCCCTTAAAAGAAAAGCGAATGGTTCCAGCACAATGAAAGATCCTACACAGAACAGATGAGACAGAAACACTGAGGGTGAAGAATACTCTGAAGAAAAACTCCTCTTATGGAAGGCCCTTATCAAAATTGTGCAAATCTTTGGAGTTCCTACTAAGCTCAATATTTCATCTAACTGACAAAGTGGCACCAGAGACAAGTATTTTCTGGCAAGCTGGAGATGGAAGAAAACTTCTATGCTCCCACACAAAACTTTTGTGAGAGAAATTCAGGCACTTTGAGTGCCTGAATTAGATTACTGTAACTTGCTGCATCTGGTCTGAAGGTGGAAGTAATGCAGAAACTGCAGTTCATGTACAGAGTGGCTATCTGCAGTCTTAATGGGATGGGCTGCTGCTGTGCTCTGATTGCTTCCCTGGATCACAGCCCACTTCTAATGCCAGTTTAAGTCCTTAGCCTTCATCTTCAAGGCCACCAGCGAGTCAGGGATGAACTAGCCCATATGTAGTCATAACCCAGCAAGACATTCTGTGAGGCACAGCAGGTTAAAAAGCCCAGGTCTAAAACACAGGAGCTGGGGAAAAAAATTCTGCTCAGAAGAAGGGATTTAGCTGAGGAATGAATATCCAGGGGAAAAGTCAGGCTAATCTGCAATCCGACTATATTCAGGATGCACTGTGGGAATCTCTTGGAAAAAGCTCCCTCACCATCATTAAATTAATGGGGGATGGAAAAGAGCAAAAAAGTCTATGCATACCCAACACACAGTCTCCTCAACTAGAAGGAAGAGTCATGAAGCCCGTTAAGGATGTTGCGATGCATATCTAATTAGCCTGCAAAAGCTTAGACACTATAATTTCGAGTGCTAGAGGGAAGTGTAAAATAGAGACTATTCACAAAGTACTTAGTTCCTGTATTTACCCATTTCTGCATGTACATTGCTATTAGTTATTAAATCCTTGGTTTTACTGTATATTCTAGGGCCACTACAATGAAGCAGCTAGAATTCAATTCTTTTTTTTTTTTTAATATTGGTTTCCAGGGTCCTGAATACTTCTATGATTAAAATTTAGACAGCAGTTTTCTGGATGTATAGACCACAATGTACCTTTGCATTTTTCCATTAGTCCAATTTACTAATCTATAACTCATGAAGAAGACAGGAATCTCACATAGCCTTTCCTCAGCTGTACAACAGAGACACCTCTGGCATCTATTTTTTTTTGTGCTAAGTTTATATTCTTCTGTGTGGATGCCATAGGACTATTTGAAGAGAAATTTCAAAAGGCCACAAGACAAGGTAGATGCTGCAGTTTGGCTGAAAGAATGTATTTTGCCAGGCTTTGACCATAGCATTTTTTTTTAATGATTCCTGGTTTGATTCTACTGGTCTGGTTTAAAAAGCCATTAGGACTTTAAAGGAAAGAGGGGGAGAGAGAAAGCGAGAGAGCAGGAGACAGTAAGTAGTTCAGTATTTTGGGTTCTTCCATATGAACTTAACACTTGGACTTGTATTTTTGGAGCATAGGTGCATAAGAATGTGATTTTAATAAAGACAGACTCCCTCTCTTTTTTTCACTTTTCCTTTGTGAAGTCAACAAAATAAGGCATTATTGCTTCATTTTTTGGAAAATGCTGGTGACTAAAACCCATGGATTCCACTGAAATTAAAATACATCGCATTTTGTTTCCAAATGTCTCTACTGCTCTCCAGTTCCCCTTGATCTTGCAAAATAAGCAAGCTTTGAGGTTAGGAGCCATACTCAGTGGTAAGATACATTTTTGGTAGTATTTAATCTTCAACTATCTACTGGTGCAAGAGTCCAGTTACTGCTTTTGGATGATGGCAGCAACATTTTATTGGATGCACCTGTCCTGTATGCGAGTCTCCTTCATTGTTCACTGCATTCTGTCTCAGCTGCAGTTGAGAACTGGGACTGAAACAGTGATAGTTTGCCAACAGTTTATTGCCAGCCTAGAGATCGTATTTCCCCCGCACTTATTTGGTTCCTATTCTCTTCCTTCACCTAGTCTTTGATATTGTCTTAAGAACCTAATTGAGTTTTTCAAAGCCAAGAAAATTTGCATTTTTAGAGCTCAGAAGCCATGGTCTCCAAAGACATCTCTCTCACTGTACACTATATTAAGTAGTGCATTTCCACCTGTGACAATCAATTATGTACCCTTGTCAATTATCAAGCTCATCCTGCTGATATTGGCAACCAAGTCAAAAAGACCATTAAGTCAGGCATCACTGGATGTATTAAGATTAAAATTGTTAATGTACAACAGATGGTTGATGTTGACTTGTTATTATTCACCCAACAAAAAAGTACATTGAAAGAATATTAAGGGCATGTCTGATACAAAATAAGAATGACAAAACCATAGTTAAACCTAGACTATCAGTATTTAAGCACAGCATAGCAAGACCACAACTAAAGGGGCAAAGGCATGTTGTAGGTTTTAATACCAAGTATTCTGCATTTCTATTATTTTGAGTTCTCATCTTAAATGATTTTTAAATATCATTTCAATGAGAGAGAGTTCCTTTTCCTCCTCACCTCGAGGGAGCTGTGTCCTGATGGTTCCGTTAATTAGGGTACCAAACACTTTATAAGAAAAGAAGAGAACGTAGGGCTCTTATATTTAAATATTTTATGAACCTTATAGTGTTAAGAGATCTTCTCTGACTGATGCTTTCCTAATAAAAAGCATTTAATGAAAACACTTGAGTACAATGTTGTTAGATACTCAGCTTCCATTTATTTTATTTTCTGGTTGACTGACCTCTTGTCCCAAAGCTGTTTGTTACATGTAAAAATGTGAGGTGACCCAAAATGCTTTAGCTCTAAGTCTTTATCTGGTGTTGTAGGTCATTGGGATTTTCTCAATATTTTATTTTGTCATTTATCTTTTCAAAACTAAGGTACTCTAACTGGGGCTGTAAGGCTGCTGTCCTATGCAGCAGAGAGACAGGCTGCAATATACTCATGCCAGAAGGTTACATATTCCCTCCGAATAAAGAATATTCTTCCCAAGCATCAGAGGCCCACCATAGCTGGAAATCTAAGCAAGCTTCAACTTTATGTGATGCCTGCCATCTTCCCTAACAGTGTGGATTGAATCAGGACTTCCATAGCTAAAAGCATGAGCTGCTCCATAGAGGAGGACAGCGTGTTGCAATATACTCATGCCAGAAGGTTACATATTCCCTCCGAATAAAGAATATTCTTCCCAAGCATCAGAGGCCCACCATAGCTGGAAATCTAAGCAAGCTTCAACTTTATGTGATGCCTGCCATCTTCCCTAACAGTGTGGATTGAATCAGGACTTCCATAGCTAAAAGCATGAGCTGCTCCATAGAGGAGGACAGCGTGTTTCAGCACTAGGGCTCCAGTGCTGGTGAGTAAGGGGTCGGGGGGCATGAAGGAGGGG
>NW_005841841.1:5736394-5746296 GCF_000455745.1 Alligator sinensis | reverse complement strand
CAGCCATTGTGGGGGCTGCAGCAGCTGGTGGGGGATGGGGCCAGGTGGGGTAGCAATCGGGGAGCTGGGGTGGGGCATGTGGGCCTTGCAGAGGGGTGGTAGCCCCTGTGGGAGCCATTTGGCCCTGTTGGGGGGATGTACCCCTTGTGTGGGGGATGAACCCCCTGTTGGGGAGTCATACCCCTTGTAAATGTGCTGAACCCCCTGTTGGGGGTCTGAACCCCTTTTGGGGGTCTGAACCCACTTTTGCGGGCCGAACCCTTTGTGTGGGGGAGGAACCCCCTGTTGGGGGGGAGTATAGCCCTTGTGTGGTGGCTGAACCCTCTATTGGGGGGCTGAGGCCCATGTTGGGGGGCTGTAGCCCTTGTGTCAGGGAGTAACCCCTTGTGTGGGGCCCATCATCCTGTGTGAGGCCAGTAAAATATGTATTCATGAATTCATGAAACCTGTACTTAGAATTCACTTTATTATGATGATAAGAGACATGCTTTAACACTGTAGATATATCAATAAAATATTGTCCAACTGATTGCTGTCTCTGTCTCGCTCTCCCTTTCTCTTTATAGTGGTCTTTTGTTTTACTTGTGGAGGAACATGGATTTGAGGGTATTTTAGAGAGTGATTTGGGGATTATTTTTGGGGGGGTGGGGGCCAAATGGGGCCAGGAGGACATGCTTTGACAGTTCAAAGTAGGCCACCACACCCGGAACATCTTCCGGGGCAGCAGTGCTGCACTAAGGCCAACCCTGCAACCACAGCCCACTGGCAGCTGGCCCAGAGGGGCAGATGCCTCTACTGGCTTTGCAGTCCCCATCCAGGTCTGGCAGGTGCACAGCAGGTCACAGCCAGGCAGCAGCCCCCACTGCCAGACTGCTGCAGTGGGGAAAGGGTGCAGGGAACTCTCACAGCTGCTTCAGCAGTCCAGCTGGCACAAGGGGTAGTTTCCCCAGGTACCAATTGGCTGGGCCCCAGAAGCTCCTGAGAGCTAGTAGCCCTGAGCTACTTGCCAGGGCAACTTTTTATACTGCTGGGGCCAGGACAGGGTAGCTTTTTATACTGCTGAGAACAGCACAGTTACTGGCCCTGGGCTCTAGCTCTCCCTGGCTGAAGATCCGGAAGGAGCCAGGCAGGGTTATTTTGCCCCTGGCAGCACAATTTGCTCCACAACAAAGTACATGTCTGAATATGTGTGCTGAGGCAAAAAGCCCCGGCTCAAATTTGCACCGCTTCTATTTGAGATGCTACAAGCGCATGTGCAGACGCGCCCAGTAGGTACAAGGTCAAATGGCCTAAGAATTCACTCATTTAGAGCTAACATTGCTGGAACAAGGCCAAGTTTCAAACTATGCCGTGTATTTTATGCTAACATTTGTATAAATCCAATAGTGTAAAGAAGGGTGAGTGGGTGGCTGTCACTAGCCCCTAGTGCCAGCTTTTGGAGAGGCGGAGTAGAAGGGGAGGCACAAGAGAACAACCACTGCTGCCAGTAGCCCAGGTATGGCTGCATCCCTTTGTACCCCTCCCACTCGTGGCACAGAATTGCACAGTTATGCCTCTTTAAGTCACATATAAAGTATGGGAAGCAACTGATTTAAACCTTAGCTGCATCAACATGAATACAGATGTTCTATGAAATATACTATAACTGGAACAAAAATGAATATGGCTTTAAACAAATCACAAGCTATATTTAAAGATTTAGAAATCTGAATTTTACCTTTGTTTCCTCCATTCTGTTCTTCTAACTTGCTCTGCATCCCTTTGCAGCACCTTCTCTGCTGATTCTATTCACATTTCTTTCATCTAAGTGGAATTAAGATGATTATTAGCCTTTAATGACTACCTAACAATTTTTAATTGTATTTATATTTTTTCATGAAAGGCATCTGTTTGGACAACGATACAATGCTTTCAAAGCTTGAAGAAATAAAATTAGTAGTAAATAGTATCTAGAAAAGTTATGTATATGAGAAACCTTAATATCTGAGCATGAGAAGTTAACAGCTTTTGGAACCAGTCGGTGATTTTGCTCATTTTTGCTGTTATTTGTTGTTAGAGGTCATTGAATATCTGAACAACAATATAAGCCTTATTTCATGAAAAAACTCTAAGTACTAATGCAGCTTAGAATCTTATTTATATTTTTAATGCTAAAGCTTTCAGTGACAGTATTAATAGCACTAAGTATAGAAAGTAATGAACAGGTTCATTAAAGTTCACTCAAAAACAGACTTTGTCACAACAAACTATTTATTCTTCATCTAAGTCAAAAGGGCCAATATCAGATCATTTAAAGCTAACTTTCCACTTGAAGTGAAGTCATTTTTTGAACTTTAAATATCCTTGGAGAAATTACAAACTAAACAAAAATAACCAACAAACCATCATCTGTACAGCGCCTTAAATGTTGTGTCCTTTGTTGCAGTGGAGTTAAGCAGAAGGACCATAAGTTAGTTAACACCCTTAGTCATTTTGTTTTCATAGACTGATCTGCTGGTGCATGGATGAGGATGAAAAAAAAAAGAGAGATTAATTGTATGATACCCTCCATAATCAACTTCTTGTTAAGAAAATCAATTTAAATTTCATAGATGCTAAAAACACAGGCACTACAATAATTTTCAAGCTCCTTAGAAAAAGATTGTATAAGCAATAGAGAAAGGAAACAAGTGTAAAAAACAATGAAATCAGAGTATTAAAATCTTAGCTTGAGGCCTAGCATGAAACCCACATTTTGCAAACAGCCCCTAGTTTTATAATGGAGCAAGTCAAACTTACAGATCTGAACTTCTCGAAGCCTTGAACTGTTCAAGTCTGAATCCATATGTAAATGTAACGTATTTTTAAATAAAATAGGCATTAGAGATTTGACTATTGGCTACCAAGAGTAAATAATGTTTTGTCAAGGCCTGTAAAGATTAACATGCATGCATAAAAACAAAACAACTAATAAAGAAATATACTATAAACCTAATAAGGTTATGCAGCTTACTTCAGATGTGGTTGAAATGGATAATAAGTCAGTTCAAAAGCTGACATGCAGCACAAATGGCTTCTTGGTAACAGGATTAAAAATATTGACATTTAGTTTCTATAACAAGATTGAGAATAATGCATTAACTGCAGCCATCAATATCTGACTTAAACTGGCATACCAAAAATGTGGAAAAGGAATGCTTTTATTTAAAAAAGAACAAAAAACAAGACAAGAAAATGGAGCCAACAAATACTGCCATAGGGCAAAAATCAGAACATCACAGGATAAGAGCAACAGCCCCCTGTGAGGGAGAACTCAAAATGAGGTTCCTTTTAAGAAATGCTGTAATGAGTCATATATACCCACATCATCTTTTGCAAACTAACAAGAATTCCCTTAAAGCTTCCTGCTAGATGCTGGAACTGAATAAGAAATACATTCCTGGCATCTAACAAGAAGCAGATTAGCTTGTAGTTTATGCTGCAATAGGGGAAAACTAGAAAACATAGGACTAGTTTTCCCAGTCAGGATACATGCAAATCATCTCTTGACAATAGCCAGTTCAAAAAATGAAGCTTCAGTTCAACAGTCCATCTCCAATCACAGCAGACCACTTAAGTGCATGATTAGTTTTAGGCACCTACAACTGCAGTGGAAAATGCTTAAATACCATGATGAACTGTGGCCTAATAAAGCCCCAGTTTCCTCTTTAATACCCTTGTTAGACAGACCCTTAACAGAAAAGGAGGGATAAAGTTGATAAAAAGTTTATAGCTATATACCCTTCCAAAGGCATCTGAAAATGCTTAAGTAATGCTCATCTGAATATTGCTCATTACTAATAAACTTAAAAAATAACCCACCAGCAAAAACTTTACTACAGTTTGCTAGTTATTGCCCAAGGCAAAAGTTAATGTTCTAATAAATTAGGTGTTATTTGATGTAATGACTGATTTCACATAGGTTATTGCTATTATAAACCATACTCAACTGTTTATAAAATCAATAGCCTTTTTTTTTTAAAGTTTAGTGTGTCTGGAACAGCTCCCATGGCAAATTATTTATTTGCTGACAATTAATGACTGATTTTCCCTTATTCTGAAGGTGAAACGTGCTTTACTACCTTTATGGTTACCAGCTGCCTATGAGCATGTTTTTCTTTTATTTTTTTATTTTAATATCAAGGTACCATTAAACACAATTTAAAGTCAAATGTTTCAGAAGCCAAAAGCAGCTTGGAGTCATCCAATTTAAAATAATTGCAGAAAATTACATCAGCAGAGAGTGATATTAACTATGTGGTACATTGTTCCAAGACAAAAGTCCATCCAAAGCAAATACAAATGGAGAGAAATGTTGGCAGCAATCTACAGGTTAAACAGAATTCTAGATACCTGTTTCATGCAACATTCAGAAAGACTGCAAAACTGAGTGACTTACTAATTATCCAGGGGTTTTAAGGATTTGCATGTCCTTTCCTTGCACTGCTTCAGTAATACACTATTCATTTTGCTTTTAAGTTAGGCTAAAGCATAGTCTAAAACATATTGCAGCTCCTGTCTTCCCTGTTAAAAATTTATGAGAACTGTATTTCACCTGCTATCTCTGTGCCTTTTCATCTGGGGACAGATAACAGGAAGCTAAAAAATAGGCTTTATGTGCTTGAGCTTACCTTCAGTCTTTCCCTCCTCTATGTCCTCTCCAAACCCCCACCCCCTCCAGCAGACAGTAGAGTCCTAATTGTCACAAGTGTAGCTCCAATTAGTTTCAATGAGAGATCTGGGAGTTCAGTACCTCTAAAAACAGGCTGTCAATAAAGGAATACAAAATGGAGTTTCTTTTCTTAGTTCCTGCTAATGTGGTGTAAGTACAAGCATTACATTTAGATCAACCTAACCAAGGCTAGGCCAATCTAAAATGTCTGGTTGTGTAGGTGTTTGCAGGACTTAAAATCATCCCAAAATGGTATATGGGTGCTAACCCTGCAGCCCCAGAAATTGGCACAAGAAGCAAGGGGGAGTTCCCACTTTTATTTACAAAATCATAGGGGTCAGGGTCAGGAGCCAGTGGGCCAAAGGGAGGGAACGGTTAAAAGGTAAAGAAACATCAACACCATGGTAACATACATTCAGCACCTTAGTCCCCCTCACCTCAAAAAAACCCTCCAGAGGTGTCCCTAAACAAGTTTTAGTCCCTAGAGCACTGCAAACCTAGAGCCACCTGCAGCTGCCCCCAGGTCGGAGTCCACCACCTTTAGTTCACAGTCCTGGCTGACCAAGACAGTGATGTCTCCAGCTCCACTGTGTACTCCTACGTACAGAGCTGACCAGGATCCACATGCACACTACTCTCTTTCCCCCTTCCTCCAGCCTCAAGCTTCTTCTTGCTTTTTCCCTTGCCCCCAGTCCATCAGGGTTTCTGGGAGTTGCAGTCCAATTAACAGTCAATACAGCTCTGCAGATTGCCCCCGTCTTCTCCTACTGTTACATTCACATTATACATGTGACATGTTAGTTTACCTCAAGAGGTAAACTAATTTTAGATCAGTAAAGGATTAACCCAGTCTTGTGGACACCTATATGTGTTCACAGCACAGTCCAGAGGCTGGGAAAGGCCAGCTGCTTGCTCCAGCCTTGGGCTGTGCTGTTTCTAACCCCGCCCTCTCCATATCTGATTGGGTTATTAGCCTCCCTCTGCTGCCATCCCTGACTATCTTCACTGAACTAGGAAACCCAAACAGCAACCCCCTGTTCCACATAAACCTGCCAGCCACTCCATGACCTGCCAACCTTCGGCTCCAACTCACTAGCTCCACCTCTGAACGCCCCCAATCCTAATAGTCCCTTACCCCATCCTACATTATTTACCTTTGACTGCCTGTGCTGCTCCTGGCAGCAGTGAACAGCTTTACATATTGCTCCCGGGTTAGGTTTAGGTGACTTAAAGTAAGCTGCCTAAGCCTAAACCAGGTGCAGTAGATACTTGTATAACGCATTCACCGCAGCTGTAAAAGAAACTGGTGAATTGCTAACAGTTGACTACTTATTGCTGGTTCCATTTTTCACTCCTATTTATAAAGGTTGTGTCAGAACTGGCAGTTATAGAAATGCAGAACCACAAAATGTGCGCTAACAATGGTTTCAGCATGACAGTGGTAGCTGTGTTTTGTCAAAATCTATCAAGTTATCCAAGCTTTGAGGGAATATAATACAAATTCTTTCTTCTCACTAGACAAGTAACCAGGAGGTATTTGTGATTAGACAAAATGAGAAGCACTTTCCTTTTTTAATTAATCACCATTAAATTAATGAGCTCATGAAAGCATAAATGTCTTTATATCATAAATATAGCTAGTTGTAAAGAGACCAAAATACCACTAGTTCAGTTATATACATATATAAGCTTTCAACATGGGTTTATCTGGATAAACAAGAAAGTAGAAATACACGTATCTGCAATGATCTGCCATAACACTATAAATGTCTTTCTGCACAAATTTAATTCACCTTTTAGCTGTTCCCTTCCTTTGGCCCATTGGCTCCTGACCCTGACCCCTATGATTTTCTAAATAAAAGTAGGAACTCCCCCTTGCTTCTTGTGCCATTTTCTGGGGCTGCAGGGTTGGCACACACGTACCATTTTGGGGTGTAAAAAAAGCCTGTAAAAGTGCTTCAACTTATAATTAATTCAGAGTGAACTCCAATGATCTGTTACTTAAGATGTCCTTATAAGTCTGGTTGGAATGAACAATTTGTTCAGATAATTGAGCTCCTCACCTCTTCACCTAGAATGGTCTTTCTTTGTCCATGCCAGAGTTTACTTGTGCTGATCCAAGGGATAAAGACATCTGAGCCTTTAGGCCAAAGAAGTGTAAATATTTGGGAGGTAAGTGATCTCCACAGTGGGATTCCTGAACTGAAACTTCACACTCAAAACAAGTAGCCTGATTCTTGTCTACTTTACACCATAGTGAAAGAAAACCAAATCCATTGTAGCAAGAGTGAGCAAAATGATCTTAAACTGGTGTGGATGAGAATGGGATTTTTGCATCTCTGAAATTACATAGAAGTGGCTTGGGTCGAGAGGGAGAAGAGAGTGTTGCAAAGCAAATTCAGGTTGTTTGTGAATGGAAGGTCCAAATTTGGAATGAAATTAGTACTATACTATGCTCAGACTATGCACCTGTATAAATAAGTGATTACTTTTCCTTATGGCACAAGGCAAACAGTGGTATTTCCTAAAGTACCATAGGGAAACTGTGAGAAAGTATACTAATTTGTGATGTGGGATGTCAGATGAACAGCAAGCTTTTTGCAACTAATACAGAACACTTATTATTGTCAAAACTAAATTTACTAGAAATAACTTCAGAGGTTGATAATATCAAAGCTTATGTAAGTGAAAATCCTTGTTTTCTAAAATAAGGTAATAAACAAAGACAGCCTTGGCCTGAAATGTGCATGCATTTTGCAGTTTAACCTCTAAACTTTTGGTCAGTCTCAGGCCAGGAAAGCCTCAGCGCTATGCCCAAAGCCTGTTTCAGATCATTGCCCCAGGGCAGAATTTATTGTACAAAACCAATTAGAAAAATGACTTGTGGGAAATCATTACTCACAAATGTTTGTCTAAAATCTCTCAAAACTAGATAGCCAGTCCAATAAAAAGCTATAACATTCCCACCCCTGACAAATCCTTACCTCTTTCCATATTTCATTGACAATAATGGCTATATCTTCACTCCAACATTACCAAGAAAAATAAAGTAATTTATCTGATGTTTCCTTGTTTTCTCTCAACCCCTAGAAGAGGACATTTTGAGGTGTAACAGACAAAGAGCCTTACTCCTTTTCTGGCTGTTTTATGTCTCTCTCTCTTTCTTTTCCTCAGAAAAAGGATCTCAGTTTCACTGCAGACAACTCAATGAAAATTTCTGTTCAGCAGTCAGAACTATCTGTGCAGTAGGCAGGAATGTGAAAAATATTGCGACTTCTAGAGTGGGATTGAAGACACTAATGAAAATATTATGATGATGCCACACAAATTAATGGTATATTCTCACTTTGAATACTTTACTTGAATCTGGTCACCCAATTTCAGATACAATGACAAGAAATAAAATAGTTCATGGTGAGGTGACAAAACTAATTAGAAGCACAGAAAGGCTTCCATATTGAAGTGGGATTGAATTGCCTAAGGAAGCTTAGCTTACAGACCAAGGAAGGAAGATGTGGGAAATGTGTACAAATGAATTAATGGTACACAGAATGTTAATAGTGTGCAGTTATGCACCCTCTCATACAAAGACACTTCCTCACTATGTTGTACAAGTAATACATGGTTTACAGTGTTGTCCATAAGCCAATTGATTCATTATAAAGTTTCTTCAATAATATATAAATCTCATGATCTAAGTATGAAATTAACCTGTATCTGTGAAAATGCCCTATGCATAAAGGTGATGTACACTTGTTCTAAGATGCAATACAAAGTGGAAAGTAGGCCTATTGAAAGCCTCTGAGTAAAGGTCAGAGGAGAGAGCAGCAGTGGGGATGTCATGGTGGGCATCTACTACAGACCAGGACGCCAGGAGGAGGAAATGGACAAGGCCTTCATTAAACAATTGACAGAAGCTTCCAAATCCCAGGCTCTGATTTTCATGGGAACTTTAATTATTCAGGCATCTTCTGGGAGGGAAACACAGCAATGCACAAGCAGTCTAACAAATTCCTGGAGTGCATTGGGGATAACTTTTTGATACAAATATAGAGAGGCCAGCTAAGTGGGAAGCTCTTCTTGATTAACTGCTCTTCTTGATTAGACAGGGAGGAGTTGGTTGAGAAGATGGAAGGTATCTTGGGTGACAGTGACCATAAAATGACAGAGCTCAAGAACCTAAGGAGAAGAAGGAAGGAAAGCACCAAAGTAAGGTCACTGGTCTTCAGAAAAGCAGGCTTTAAGGGTGAAGTTACATGGCTACACATACTAAATGTGTAATGTTAGGCAGTTTTGAAGATAAAACATATGATAAGTACATTAAAGGTTAATATCATTTCCTGCCTGCATAGCTCCTACTTACCACTAGAGCTTTCATGAGTAGGGACATGACTTGGAGCCAGGATACCTGCTGGGGACAGAGGGGGGAGCAGGGAGGAGAGTCTGGGAGTGATGCATCCTTGGATGCTGAAAGGCTGAAAATTGCTCATTTTATCTCTGTGGAGCAGACTGAGCTAACCTAACATGAGCTAGGTAGCATGGTCCAGAGTTAACCCTCATCTAAAGAGGTATAATTTTGAGGTGCTCAGAGGGCTCTTAGCAGAAGTTAACAAGCTTTAACACGAAGACACTCATATTTTAAATGTTCTCAGTATGGTGTAAGTGTGATGTGTAACTTCACCCTACCTAACTTAGGGAACAGGTAGGTAGGATACCCTGGGAGATAAGTCTGGGAGGAAAAAAGTCTAGACTGTAGTTTAAAGAAGACTGTATTAAGGGCACAGGAGCAAGCTATCCCTAAATGATGGAAGAATGGGAAGTATGATAGGAAACCAGCCTAGTCAGAGAGCAATCTCTTCGATGAGTTGAAACGCAAAAAAGCAATCCTATAAAAAATGGAAACTTGGTCTTAGTGCTAGGGAAACAGTGTAAGAGTATTGTATGGGCATGCAGTATGAAAATTAGGAAGGGCAAGGCATGATTTGCGATGCAGCTGGTAAAGGAAACAAAAGGAAATTAAAAGGAATTCAACAACTATGTCAAATGTAAGAAGAAGACCAGAGAAACTATAGCTACCTTACAGAATGAAGGCGGCAATCTAGTTACAGATGATGCAGAGAAGGCTGACATATTTAATACCTTTTCTACTGCAGTCTTTACAAATAGAGGCAGCTTCAAGATGACAAGTTCAGTTGGCAGCAAAGACAGGGAA
>NW_005841841.1:5725853-5736363 GCF_000455745.1 Alligator sinensis | reverse complement strand
GAAAAACGGCTTAGAGTACTAGAATAGGTTAGGGACTACTTACAGAAGCTATTAATACTTTGAAGTTGGCTGGGCAAAATAGCACACACCTTAGGGTACTGAAAGACTTGACCAAAGTACTTTCAGAACTATTGTCTATCCTCTTTAAGAAGTTGTGGAAGTCAGTTCAAGCCCTGTAAAAGGACAAATATAGTGCCCACCTTTAAGAAAGGAAAGAAAGATAATGTATTCCTGGACAGATAATGGAGCATGTCTTCGAGGAATTTATTGTGAAGCACCTAGAAGATAACAACGTGATCAGGAAGAACCACCATGAAGTCACCAAGAGCAACTGATGCCTGACCAACCTGATTTCCATCTATAAGGTGATAGGTTTTGTGGATGGAGGGAGAGCATGGATGTGTTATACCTTGATCGTAGTAAGATTTTGACACTCTCTCTCATGGCTTTCCCACTAACAAGCTAAAGAAATACATAAAAGATTAAATTACTGAAGGTGGATACATAACTGGTTGGATCATCATAGGCAAAGAGTAGTCACTGATGGCTCAGTGCCAATTTGGGAGGAGACATCAAGTCTTTCCAAACTGTCCACATGCTTCCTGATGTGTAGGGGTCTGTCCTGGGTCCAGTGTTTAATATTTTCCTTAATGATTTGGGATTGAATGCACACTTGACAGATTTGTGAATGATGGCAAATAGGGAAGAGTTGCTGACACTCTGGAGGGTAGGGCTAGGATACAGAATGACCTGGATAGATAGAAGAAATTATCTGGAATCAGTCAGATTAGATTCAACAAGGATAAATGCAAAGCCCTGCACTTGGACCAGAATAAGTACTGTATCCATTTTTGTGCCCTACACATCAGGAAGGATGTGTAAAATTTTGGAAAGAGTCCAATGCAGCACAACAAAGGCTTATTTAGTTTGAATGAGAGACTACTGTTGGGGTATTTCATAAGTCTTCAAATATGTGAAGGGTGATTACATAGAGGATCGAGATGAACTTTTCTCTGTGGCTATAGTTGACTAGGAACAATAGCCTCAAATTTAAGCAGAGAAAATTTAAGTTGGAAATTAGGAGGAAATTTCTAACCATGAAGGTCGTCAAGCATTAGAATGGGCTACCTAAATAAGTTATAGAATCTCCATCCTTGGAAGTTTTCAAGAGCAGGTTAGGCATACACTTGGCTAGGATGGTTTATTCAGGAATGATCCTACCTTTATTAGGGGGCTGGACTAGATGACCTTAAAAGGTCTCTTCCAGCACCACTTTCCTATGTTCCTATAATTCTTTCAAATCAAGAGAAGTCTGAGCTGATGAAAATCAGGAGACATCCATTGACTTCACTAATGCTACACTATTTAAGGATCTCTAGTGCAGAGCCCTATATCAAAACCACAAAACTGAGATCTAAATTTAATTCTATATGGGTTCAGCTACACAAGTGCAGTTACTGTGCAGTAACTTTGTTTTCCACACAGTAACCAAAAGTTACTGCATGGTACAGGTGTGCACCTACACGTGTGCACCCATACTGCACAATAACTATGGCAACATATGCTGTCTTGGGTATAAACTTGCTACCTGCATAATGCAGGTAGAAAATTTATGCCTGCTTAGTTACTGTGCAGTAAAGCACATATAGATGACCTACTGTGCAGTAACACTGTGTGTGGACTGACTTGGGAGTAACTTTACTGAGCCTCATGATCATCCTGATGGTGCGATGTTGCCCAGATCCCCCTTAAGGCAGACCTAACCACTGAACACCCAAAGAAAGAAAAAAGACAAAGCACAACAGCAACACAAAAGACTATATACAGACCAGTGGCAACTAAAGAGAGAAAAAGAATTAAAGAAAAGAATAGGAGGGCAGACAGAAGAGAAGAGATCAGAATACGCTGCTCCTTCCCTCTTTCATCCCTAGAGCCGAAGCCAGGTGGCGTCCCCCGGTGCTGCTCCACTCTGAGTTTTCAACGGAGTGTCTTCTGCCCTTCCCCAGGCCAGCCTTCCTTCACGTCTTTGTACCCATGTGAACCCAAAGTAGGAAGCCTCTGCCATCTCTGGGTTTGATATAGCTCCTTTGGGAGTGAAGTCATCCCCTGGACGCTCGTGTTGTTCGTGACCGGCACAGGGTTTATTCCCAGCCGCTTGGGGCGCCTCTCCCCAAGTGTAATCTGCCCCTCTTTTATCTTCGCAGGCCAGTGATTACTCCTGACGTCACCCACCAGCTCCAGCTGTATATAGGCGTGGCTCATGAACCACACAGGTTCCACTCTTTGTTCTTTCGGTGTCTGGTGTCCTGTGGCCGGTATGTAGTTTCTTTATTCAGGGTTTTTTCCATGCGGTGTGTAGCCCCCCTCCCAGGGTCCCCTGAGGGGAGGGTCTCTAGCTCTCCTGTGGTTGTGCCCCTGGGGCAATGTGAAATATAAACAAAGGCTTAATCATTGAAATTTAAGAATCCCAGTACAAAATGTAATGTTATAAATAAATGTAAACTTATATGTCACTATGCCTGAAAATAGCTACCTGAATAGATAAGAAAAGTTGCATTCACAGACTCCTGGAATTGCTATTTGCCAGTTTAGGCTTAGTAATTTGGTGTTCAAAGCCCAAAGATGCAAGGATAATATTCTTTCAACACTCCAGACATTATGTCAGATGGCATTGTGACATACATAAAGCGATTTAATGTGATGTGACACTGTGTAGCCCAGTCTTGTGCACTGCATTACACATTGAGAAGAAAATGGAAGGGACTCAGAGCTACATCCACACTGTGGATATGCAAACAAGCTGACAACTCTGGGTTATAGTGTGTCATCAATTGTAAGCGATTTCTCTATTCGTGTCATTGATGAAAAAAAATGATGTTACAATATGGCCCAGTACTTGATGCTAGGGAAGGTTAGTTCTCCTCAGGTGGCCTCATCTCCTTTATTTGAGAACCCAAAAGAAAGGAATAACTTTACATTTGTAAATAAATGGGATGGCATAGTAGCTCACTGGAGCAGCATCATTGTAATCCAGTTGCTGAAGGCGAGATTTTCCTGACACTATTATGGATCTTCATAAACCAGATACTGTCCAACCTTGGCAAGTGTTACAGTGTGGCCTAAGTGATTTGCAGGGATACATATGTAGTGTTGCTGTTCCAGTATGTGCCAGAGTGCTTTGCCATCACTTACCAGAAGAGAAAGAATGGTAAATCCATCATCAGTACATCAAACAAAGCCCTTTCATGTTAGCTGACCCTTTAGGTACTAAATACCCAAATGCAGATTTTGCAACTAGTTGACAGATTGCAAGAAGCAAGAATCTCTGTACTCTTCTTTTTTTTCCCTTTTGTTTGAAATGTTAAATAGTACAGTGCCAACTGTGGACTTTAAAATTTCCTAATTCCCCTCACCTATATAGACTCATCAGCACCTACCACATGTGAGCCAAAAGAAAAGCCTATCCTTCCACAGGCTGGAATTTCACTTGGATTATCTGTATTAGAGAAACTTCATAAAAGATCATATGCTGACACATTACTACAGATTTAACAGCACCAATAAAACACTCAGACAATTTCTCACCAGTGTGTCTGTGTTGTCACATCACTCAGTGAGAGAAATATAGATTACTAATGTTTCCATCAACTTGCCAAATTAGGAATGCATGGCTTTCTCAGTGAAGCAAGGTTAACAGATTTGTAGATGGGTTGTCTCCTGCTACCTTAATATGAAGGGTTATCCAGGTGTGCTGGTTATATAAATGTAAATGGTATCCTTTCCAATATATCCCTTCACAGATGAATGGCCAGAGACCTCCAAACTGAGGGCCTGATCCAGCTGTAGGGGTAAAACTGATTGACTTTAATGAGAAAAAGATCAGCCCCTGGGGAGACAAATTTGTTAATTTCACAATAGGATAAGTAAGTGTAATGAAATAAAAGCTATAAAAGCCCTTGTACCCTGTAGGTATTTAGTCTCTCTTCTACATTTTAGTCTTTATTTAGAGTCAACACAGCTCATAGACTTTAAATATTTATTATCGAAATTACAATGGTTCATATTCAATGCACCTGGGGGGGGGGTTGTTTGTTTGTTTTTTTAAAGCATTTTGGGGACTGTATATTTCTCCTTATTTCCATGTGCTCCATGCCCTGGGCTGAAATGGGAACAGAGCTGCAGCTGACAGTAGCAAGTGAGGCAGAAGGAGGTGAGGCAGGAAGCTGTGGAAGGTTTGACTCTAGCCCCAACCTGGGCTTGGGATTGGAGCTGGAGCCAGAGCCATAGTAATTGCCTGCTCTTCCATCTGGTTTGTACTCAAATCAAGATAAGGGACTTCCCTCCTGCCCACAATGTAGAAATGGGGGAAAAAACTCCTTTTGGATTTGGGTAAATATGGTAATTATGTTGACGCCAACAATGTCATTGGTTAGGGGCAATATTACAGACAGAGCAATATTTGAATAATTAGAAACATAGGATCAGGGCCAGGATCTTTAGTATTCTATGCACTGTATTGATAAAGATAGTCTCTGCCCCACACAATTTACAGTCTGGATGTCTTGGCAGAGCAGAAGAGGAGGTAGGAAGAGGAGGTGACAAAATCAGAGTACGGTAGAAAACAGAAATCTCAGCCTACTATTGACCATATAAAAAGGAAACTTCCAGCCATAGCAGCTGAGCAATTTCTCTCTCTCTGTTTTCCATTCAGGAATTAATCTACTGAATCTGTATTCCTCACATGACAAGAAAATATGCTCCCTCTAGATTTCCATGCCAGCCAAATGGAACTGTTTCTAAATCGGAATATATTTTTTTTCAAATCTACATAAAATATCCCTGCCCTACTTGGCTCTTAGTTACAGGACTAAAATGCTGTATTAGTAGGTTTCTCCCTGTGTTTGCACCTTCTTTGTTATTGGGACTACTTACATGCTTACAGTTAATGCACATTAAAAAAATTGTAGAATGAAGGTCCCAAGGAGAAGTGAGAATTCAGCACAAGACTGGGAGCCAGGAATGAGTGAGTTCTATCCTGTTACTGAGTATTTTTTACAGTACTGGGCTTTAGTCTAAATGTTTGAATCAGCCCCCCAAAAGCTAAGTACATAGGCAGACAAGGTTCTTTGGGTGAATCTGAGAGATCTTTTATTAGACCAACTTAAATAGTTGGAAAAAAATTTTTTAGCAAGCTTTCAGGTTTAAAACCCTTCATCAGGCTTAGGGAGCATCTGCAGTTGGCCTGTGCTCTTCCTGGATCAAATAGTAAAGAGGCCAGAGGCTGGTATACATGCAAAAATGCCAGTCAATGAAGATGTAAAGTGAGGAGTCAGTGGGTGAGAGATGGAGTGGGGGGGAAGGGTGATGAATGTAGCAGGTAAATAGTGAAGAGGTACCTGGGGAGTCAGATGTCAGGCAGGTTATGATGTGTCATAAATCCAATGTCTATATCAGTCCATGATTTTTAGTATCCAGGAGGTTGATGAAGTGAAGGTCATAGGCTGGTCTCTGAGAAGTGTTTTGTAAGTTTCCTTTGAGGCTCAGGACTGAGAGATTGGAGAGTGAGTGGTTTTCGTGTGAGAAATGTGCCCCCACAGGTAATTGGGTATTCCTGTCTTTGATAGATTTCCAGTATGCATTCATTCTGGTGGGGAGTTGTTGTTTGGTCTCTCCTATGTGTTGTCCATCAGGGCATTTGGTGCATTGGATGAGATATATTACATTTCTGGAGGTGCAGCTGTAAGCTCCAGGAATGCTGATGGCTCTGTTGTGGGGTGTAGTAATTGTGGGGACCATGGAGATGTGTTGGTAGGTTTTCCATTTCTTCTCATGGCATGGTCTGGATCTATTCGGTGTGTTCTGGGCCATAGGAAGTTTGCTTCTGGTGATGAGGTTAGCGAGGTTTGGTGCTTGTTTGAAGGCTAGTGGTTCTGGGAAGGTGGTTCTGGGAAGATCTCTTTAAGAATTGGGTCTCCTTCTAGTATGGATTGCTATTGTTTGAGGATTTTCTGCATGGGTTCGAGGGAGGGGTGATATGTCATAACCAGTGGTGTGCGATTCGTGGGTTTTTTTCTTCTGTACTGCAGCAATTCTTCATGTGGTATCCAGGTGGCTCTTTCAAACGTGCGATCTATCTCTCTCGAGGAGTGTCCTTGTTGAGTGAAAGCCATTCTAAGATTTGTGAGGTAGCAATCCCAGGTGTTCTCAGTGCAAATTTGGTGGTATCTGAGGGCTTGGCTGTATATCACAGATTTTTTGGTGTGTTTAGGGTGTTTGCTGGTTCTGTGAAGATATGTATTTTGGTCTGTGGGTTTCTTGTATTACATAGTCTGTATTTTACCATTCTGGATACTGATCATCATGTCTTAAAAGGAGATGTTGGTGCTGGAGTATTCAAGCCAACCTGCTACATTCATCCCCCTTCCTTCCCAGCCCCAGCCTCTCTCTCACCCATTGACTCCTTAATTTACATCTTCACTGACTGCCTTTCTTGTATGCATACTAGCCCAGCCTCTGGACTCTTCATTCCATCCAGAAAGAGCACATACCAACTGCTTTGTCAGCATGATGAAGGCTTTTTATACCCGAAAGCTTGCTAAGAAAAATTTCTCCAACTATTTCACTTTGTCTAATAAAAGATACCAGATTCATGCAAAGAACCTTGTCTGCCTATGGCCTTAGACCAACACAGCTACAACCTACATCCCTGTAGGCTAAGTATAGGCATTCAAGAAGTCGGAGGTGGAAGCAATCTTTCAAGCTTTACTCTAAGCACCCAAGATTAGATTGGGTGCAAACAGAACACATGGTAACCCTTCAGTAAGGCAGGGCTTGAAGCCTGCTTGCACAGGCTAAGCCCAGCAGGTAGGATAAGCTCTTGCATGCCTCCCAGTGTGGCCTGCAGGCTCCTCAGGCTGCTGAAGACTCGCAAATGGAGCCAAACAGCTGAGCCGACCCTGACTGGGCTGGGTCCAGGCCACCATGCCTCCAACTCCTTGGCATTGTGACTTGTACATGCCTTTGTTTCTTGGCCTGCATGCCCAAGCAAACAGAGACCCAGGAGTTGTGGCAGGTCCTGCTGGCCACCCTGTGTGAGTCTCACTGTAGGCTATGGGACATCATGGACACCCACCTGGACCTGGCCTTAATTTCAGACCCTTACTCTGACATAGCAGTTCAGGACAACATATAATCTTAATGCAACAGGGTCCCTGACCTGCCCAAGGTCTGTATGCAATCGTATGGTATATGCTACCCTAATGCTGCTGCTGTTTCATCCAGCTTGCTCAAATCATAGGCAAATATTCCAAAGGTGCTACTGCTTTGGAGTGCCTTAATATTTTAGTGTCCAACTTGAGACACTGTGTGTACCTGTCAAGGTGAGCACCCAAACATCAGTAGCCCCTTTGGAAAATTTTGGCATCAGCCTCATCTTGTTTCAGGTTTCTCCATCTGTTAAATGCAAGATAATGACTTACATAATTGACCCAGGCACTGCAAGAATCAAGAAGATAATGTTGGTAAGGATTTAAAGGTTAGGATTACCTATGTGTTGTCTCCTGTTGAAATTGCTTTACCTTTTTATTTTGCCTTATATTTAATCCTGTAACATTTTTGTGATAAACTACATATCCCTTCATCAGGCCATTTCACCAAAACAACAAAAAAAATAACAATCACACACAGACACTTACAGACAGAAGGTGGGAAGGGTTCCCAAAGCCCATATGTTGTGCAGAATGTTTCTTGCATAAATGTGTCATGTGAGTTTTAGTAACCTGCTGCCTCCTGGCATGAGATGTGCTCATCTTTCAACTGTCTGCATAGACAGTTGGGGGAGGAGATGGAAAAATCACAGGAGGGTGACTGTTATACTTCTGCCTTGTCAGATTGAGTATACATTTTGGGAAAAATAGTCTGTCTTTGATTTTCAGATACAATCTACACTATGAACAGCATGATGTTACTTTAGACTACACCTGCTGCAAACTTATTAAACTAAAGAAAATAAAAGCAAACATTGCAGCAGCTTAATTCAGGAGAATCTGCTGATGCTCCCTTGGTCTTAAGTTTGTGTTTCATGTGTGTGCTGAAGGCTTTTAAATCCACAGCCCTGTTTTTCCCTATTGAAATTGGATTTTTTAAACATGCACATATGTAAACCATTTCTTAGGATTAACATTATTTACAACTGTGATTTATAATAGATAGCCCTCAACTGATTTAGAAGGGTATATTGGTTGTCTGTTCGGTTACCTACAACATGTGTAGGTCCTTATTTAAAAATCAGAAACTACTTACTTCTCATTTAGTGTGTTAATTTATGGACCTTGTGTAAATCTTATTTAACATACTGATTTATAAACATTAGACAAAACATTATCAAATGATAAGTGTTAACTCTACTGTCAGATTTATGTTTCTCCACTAAGAACATGGCTGTATTTCATTGGTGGGCTTACAAATGCTAACATTAATTAGATCTCTAGTTGTCTGATTAGAAAATATCTTCTATCCTGACCATTAAGGTCAGATTTATCTTTTTGATGTAGAACTGTGTCCCATAATTTGTTTCCCTGGAGTTCTGATTTATGAATGCTATGTGCTAAATTTTACAACATAAATTTGGAAAGCTCTGATCTAGGTGTAGAAAAGACCTGACTGTTTTATGACTCAAAAATAATCCCCAGGAGCATAAAGTAGACATTAGTACAACTGTACTGTAAAACTTAAAGAAACTCTGGAGACTTTCTGCCTAAGTTTTCCTATGCTATTCTGCCTCTTTTGTGCATAAAAAAGTGTCTGGATTTTAAATACTTGCAAAGGACTCCCAGAAACATTAAATGGAATTTTGTGAGCACTGCCATCCTATGTTTGACTTGACTGAACTGAGAAAACTACAAGATGTTGAGCTCTTCGTTTGGGGATATGATTTGGTTTCAGTATGCCCTCATCTTCCATCTATGTTTTCCTTCCTCTGGAGAATTGCTGGCATTTACTTGGATTTGAAGTGCTGCTTGGAGGCTGAGGACATTAGTTAAAAGGATGCTAATTAAATATTTTCTGAAGTTATGCATCAGCATTCTGAAAAACTACTGCAAAATTTATGTTTATCAGTTTTGTGTTCTCAAATACTGAGTGCTAAGTTACTACTCTCTGGCAGAGACACTTGCTGCTGTGGGGATCCTGGACAGGCTTGAAAAGCCTTGGGCAGGGATTAGGCTAGTAGACTAATGATTCTCCAGGGCCCCTTGTGCTCAGCAGGGGGATTTTATGGTTCTCATAAATATTATACAAAATTTAGTTGATCCTTTTTGTTTATTTTTATCCAATATTACTCTTTCTCTTTTCACCTGCTGGGATTTATTGGGGAGCTTTCCATTAAGTATTATTTTGTAGAAAGGCTGTGTTGTTCTTTTGAGCTAAACCCAAAGCCACTGGTGGAAATAAAAGAAGGAGATGCATGACTATTTATTCTGTTAAGGGCAAATATCTCAGTCCCACTGAAGTCAATGGCAATTTTTCCATTGGTTTTAATCGTCTCAGCATTTGGCCATTAAAGAGCAATCAGCAAACTTAGTTACTCTATATTAATTTAAAGATGAAAGCTAAAGAAATTGTGAATAGGTTTTTGTTTTGCTTTTCATAATCTGTAGACATGCTGAAAAAGTGATATCAAATAACTTTGCCTCTTCATTCATAGACTTATGTGACTTGTATCATACGAGCACCTCATCTTTTACCTTCCTGTGATATTCTTTCAGCTGTGTTAAGGTTCTATGACATTGCAAGGGTATTGGTACAAATTACAAAGAAAGATCAATCAGAAAGGTGTATGTGTATCCCATTTAGAACAACTTTGGTATAAATCACCACAAAGAAATCTTTTATACAGAAGCTGTGTCAGATTGATTTTATTTTTTTTACTTTCCATACAGCATATTGATTTTATTTCTTTTTTAATTAATCCAGTGTTATATGTATAAGCATTAAGTGAACTTTTCTTTCAAAAGAACACAGATACAAAGTGGGTCCACACAGCTCTCTAACATGTTCATTTCCCAAGAATGACAATAATAATTGTTGAGGGGAGCTTTTAACCTGGTTCACCAGAGAATGGAGACAAAAGCCCAGAGGTAAGTAAAGGGCCTAAGTATGTGGATAAAAACTTAGTAAGGGGAAGCAATACCTGAAGCAGTAGCAATTTTTTCAGGGAGACGATAGGATACTCAGATAGAAAATTGTATATACTAATGTGAGAAGTATGAGGAACAAACAGGAAGAAATTGAGATCCGAGTATAAGCACAGAATTATGATATAATTGAGATTAGTCATAGATTCATAGATGTTAGGGTTGGAAGTGACCTCAATAGATCATTGAGTCCGACCCCCTGCATAGGCAGGAAAGAGTGCTGGGTTTAGATGACCCCAGCTAGATGCCTATCTAACCTCCTCTTGAAGACCCCCAGGGTAGGGGAGAGCACCACCTCCCTTGGGAGCCCGTTCCAG
>NW_005841841.1:5716698-5724234 GCF_000455745.1 Alligator sinensis | reverse complement strand
CTACTAGTTACCTTACCCACTCGACGTCTTATGGTGAATTCTATTATTTGGTGATCACTGTCCCCCAGGTGACCACCGATCTGTAGGTCTCCTACCATGTCATCCCCCGTTGCCAATACCAGGTCCAGTAAGACATTCCCCCTAGTGGGACCATGTACCTCCTGCATCAGATGGAGGTCCTGTAAACAGGATAGGAACCTGCGTGACCAGTGGGACTTTGCTGTCTGCGTCTCCCAGCAGATGTCTGGGTAGTTTAGGTCCCCCATGATTACCGCCTCCCTAGTTTTTATGGTCTCCGAGAGCTGCCTCAGGAGCCCCAAATCTAGTTCTTCCCCTTGGTGTGGGGGTCTGTAGCAGACCCCTACCACCAAATCCCTTTCTCCTTGACCTCCATGTAACCTAACCCACAATCCTTCTACTTTCTCCTCCTCCGATTCCATTTTGATAAGGGTCGATGTATATCGCTCATTGACATAGAGCGCAACCTCTCCCCCTCTCTTTCCCACTCTATCCTTTCTGTCAATTAGTCAATTTTTATCATACTCATAATTATTGTGGTGGGTTAGTTCACATGACTGGGGAACTGCCGTGGATCGGTATAGCTGGTTCAGAAATGACAGGCAGGGGGGAAAAGAAGGAGGTGTTGCCTTACATCCTGGGGCAATGTACCCATGTTCCAAGGTGCAGTACAAGGTATAATATAGTCCTATCAAAAGCCTCTGGTTAAAGGTCACAGGGGAGAGCAGCCCGGGGCGGGGGGGAGAGGGGGTGGGTGTCGTGATGGGTGTCTGTTACAGAACTCCAAACCAGGAGGAGGAAGAGATGGACAAGGCCTTCTTTAAACAGCTAAGAGAAGCTTCCAAATATCTCAAGACTTGGTTCTCATGGGGGACTTTAATTATTAGGACACATGCTATGAAGGAAACACAGCAGTGCACAAGCAGTTGAGCAAATTCCTGGAGTGTTTGGACAGTAATTTTTTATACAGATGATGGATTCAAACTAGTGTGGAATCTTTTCTTGACTGATTGCTCACAAACAAGGAAGAATTGATTGGCAACATAACTTGGAAGGTAACTTGGGTGACCATGACCGTAAGTGACAAAGGTTAAAAGCAAAATTTTTCCCATGGTCTCCCATTAACAAGGTAAAGAAATACAGAACAGAACAGACCAAAGTACCATAAGGTGGATACATAACTGATTGCATTATCATATTTAATGAATAGTCAATGACTCAGTGTCTAGTTGGGCGGATACATCAAGTGGAGTTCCCCAGGGGTCTGTCCTGGGTCCAGCATTGTTTAATGTCTTCCTAAATTATTTGGAATTGAGTGCACACTTAGCACATATGTGGATGATAGCCAGTTGGGTAGAGTTGCAGACACTCCGCAAGATAGGTTTAGGATCCAGAATTTCCTGAATAAAATGGAAGAAAAAGTCTGCAATCAGTCAGATGAGATTCACACCAGACAAATGCAAAGCCCTGAACATGGGTCAAAATAATTGTGTGCAAAAATACGAACTGGGGAATGAGTAGCTAGGCTGCAGTACTGCAGAGAAGGACCTGGGAATTACAGCAGACCATAAGCTGAATATGGGCCAACAGTGTGCTCTTGTTGCAAAAGAAGCCAACAGGGTACTGGGGTGTATTAGTAGGCTTGTCACTTGGAAATCGAGGGAAGTGATTCTTCTGCTATATTCAGCACTTGTCAGGCCTAACCTGGAGTAATGTGTCCAGTTTTTGGGCCCCACACTTCAGGAAGGATGTGGACAGTTTGGAAAGAGTCCAAACTGATTGGGACAAAACTGATTAGGGGCCTGGGAGGCAAGACTTATGAAGAAAGTCTGAAAGAACCAGGGTTATTTAGTCTGGAGACAAGACTTGCGGGGCAGAGTTAGATTTCATAACAATCTTCAAATATGTGAAGGACAAACACAGAGGATGGAGACGAGTTTCTCTCTGTAGTTGTAGTGGACAGAATTAGGAGCATTGGCTGCAAGCTGCAGCAGAGAAGATTTAGGGTTGAGATTAGTAAGAACTTTCTGATTATGAACAGGCATTCGAACCTAGGGAAGCTATGGAATCTCCATGCTTGGGAGAGCAGATTAGACAGACACTTGCCGGGATGATTTAGTCAGTGATGATCCTGCTGTGAGCATAGGGGGGCTGGCCTAAGTGACCATGTGAGGTTCTTTCCACTCCTACTTTCCTGTCATCTTATGACCTTCTCATATAAAAAGGATCTGTCACTTTTATGCCTAACACTCCATCTACAGACATCTATAGTAAAACTTCAAGTGCTTCAGTGGGAGAAAAATTAAGTCTCAAATATAAAAAATTCAATAGAAAATACAAAATTCAAACAGGGAAAGTGCAGGGTATAATAGAAAGTCTATTGTCAGGGAAATTTTAAACAGTATTTTGATTAAAACTTTTTTCACCCGAACATTACTTTGTCCTTCGAAATTGCCTAACAAGATATTTTTTACTCCTTTCCTGCCAGATTCATGTAGTTCATGTCATAATCTAGTTTCTGTAACATCATGCATGCTTCTGTTCTCGATTGTAATAGCTCTAAGAGAAACTGAAGAAGTCGGCTTATTAGAAATGGAGAACGCTTTTATCTCAGGATGTGATACGACTATAAGCAGGCATGCAAAAATGAAGGAGGAAAAACAAGTCTCTATACAGGTATTTGAAAGAGACTAGTACAATAAGCCTTAATCATAACTGGGAGATTTTGGGTGCTATTGGTAATTACAGGTGAGTCTGCAGACTCCATTTTTCTATTATAACACATTGTTTGCAGTTGCACATAGTATTGCTACAATTTACCCATTTTGGCTGAAATTGTTCAGCAGTTCTTCAGGCTGAAGCTATTTTTGGGGAATTTTTAAACCAAAACAGCTATGGGACTACTACAAACAAGGCTAGGTGAAGTGGATAGTTTTGTTTGTCTTAAATTCTGGCAACCACTTCTTTAAAAAGCTTTAGCAGCCCCACACATTAAATCAGGGTCTTGCAATTTGACAGGGTGTGGTCTACCATGTTTTTTGCCTTTGAAATATGCCTTTTGCCATTCCTGTGAAAATATGCCACATATTAAGCCAAATTATAAGCATTTGAAACCTTGATAGAATTTTTAGGGTTTCTCTATGTCACAGAGAAACATCCAAACTAACTTTACGTTAGCCCTTACAGAGCTCAGTGAAAACAAAGCAATTCTACTTCTAGCATTGACCCTACCATATTCAACTGCCTTTACATGGCATTGCATTAGGCAGCACCAATATACTCATCACACTAAATAGGTCACCTCTCTGAAGAGTCCATCCCTGGTGTCATGAAACCAAAGCCAGTTGTGGGACAATGGGAGAAAATTGGAACTAGGAAGATGAATCTATCTCCATTAGGCAGTGTGATGTAGAATTGGACTGTCCCTGTGGTTCTGTGGCCCTTAGCTGAAAAAAAATACATTTGGACAAGAATCCTAGGGCAGGTAGGAAGATGGGACTAGAAACTCAGTGGGAGGGAGAAAGACTGGGACTGGGATTGGAACAGGTTTGGCAAGAAGACTAATGGCAAGAAATCAAAAGGATGAAACTAAGACTAGCTGAGCAAGGAGACAGGAACCAGATAAAGAATGGAAATTGGGATTTGCAAATGGGGAGGGTATGTCTAGAGCCAGGCTGAGAAGAAGAGAGTAAAGACTGGTATAGAAATAGATAGGAGAGGATGCACCAGAGAGGGTCAAGATTAAGGGAAATGAGCAGATGTTATGCCCGCTGCAGTACATGCTTTTCAGAGCCAAAGACCCCACAGCTTCGCCCTTCCTCTCTTGTTAAGAGAAATCCACTGACTAAGTGCGCATCATCATCCTTTAGTGCTGATCTGTACAGACTACAATGACTTAGTACTGTTGTCTGTAATTTCATTAGCTCAACTGGCAGAGGTCTGCATGGTATAACTAAAGGTTCCAGACAACCATACTGATTACTCCTGTGGCTGTCAATATGTTGTCACATTAGGCTTTTTTAAAATCAAACCAAGGTGGGAAAAAAAGGATACAAAAGAGAAATAGCCACACACAAAACTGTACTGAATAACTTCACAAACTTATTAATGTCTTTTTTAATATTCTGTCCCCATGGGTAATGATTATTTAAGTTTGTGTGGATCTCTTGTCTATAGATTGTAATTAGGGACAAAACCCCTAAAATACAACTGAGATTTTAGTAAATCCCTGCCACAAAAGTAATATTCATTTCAATATCTGAAAATTGAAAAAGCTATAGGATGTATCATTAGCATCTTTGAAAAAAGGACAACCAACACATTGAATTGTTTTTCCAACACTCTCCCCTGTTTCCCTACCTCCAAATTGTTTACATGTAAGAACCAGGCCCTGTTTTCACTACATTTCAGCTATATAGCCTGTAAAATCAGTTTCTCTGTCTGTAGAACCTCCTGAATTTTATTCCTTTTTATTTTTTTTTTACCTTCTCTTTGGCCTGTTAGGTAGTGTCTAGACATGCAGGGGCATGCTCTTGCAGCGGCACAAATTGCTGCAGCTCATGCTTCTCCATGTGTGCTTCATTGTGGGACAAATTGTCCTGCAACAGGTAACGTGCCTGGAGGCTGGGGCCAGCACTAGTATGGCCTCAATGGTCTTACCTGGTGACCTGGAGCAGCAGGGGCACAGGCTGGGCAGCATGGAGGTCTGGCTGACTGCCAAAGCACTGCTCTGGATGGCTCGGCCTCCATGTGTGCTGGTGCACACTTGTTGTGCTGCTTTTTTTTTTTTTTTTTCGCTTCTGGGAAATTCTGGTAGCAAATTTTGACCCCATATGCAGCATGGGGTGTATTTTAATATTTGCCGCATGCAGTTTGTACTACCACAAAGAGGTTTACAACACTACAAACTGCATGCCCCTGCATGTCTGGACATGGCCTTAAACTCCATAGTACTAAAATGCTCTCAAAATCCTATCTGTATAACCAAAGGGGCTAACTCTCATCCTTATCCAGTTCCAATGGAGCCCTGAATTCCTTTGTTAACCCTTTGAAAATGTCCAGTATAGATTTACAATCTTTTTATCCCTGCCAGGCTCCCGAAAAGGCAATCATCCAGATGGCATAACACAGTCCTGCACTATCCCTATCCCACAGCTGCTAAATACAGGAATGTGCTAAGGGCACCGAATGCTCAGCACTAGAAATTTCACAACCCATTAGCAATGCCACATTGAAATAATAATGAACAAGAAACAAACTGAAACTCAGCAGGCTGAAATCCCTGAGGTTTGTTGGCAGTAGAAGTAGAAATTCAGCGTCATATTTTGCAGAAGTAATGCTTCTTCCCTACTATGTTGAACTAAATAAATGTTCCAGTCTAACACTGGGGAAAAAGAGAGAACAAAATAGTTGTATAAATGTATTGACTGAGTCACTATCAGAGTACAACTACTGACAAACTGTTTCGTGGTCTCTAGATAGCTCAATGAGAATTGGATCCAGAGGTTGAAATTGTCAGATTTTTCAGAAATATGTGAGCAACGGAGTCCACAGTTTAGCTACCCCCATTTTTATTAGTAATGTCTCCTAAGATAATGCTAGGAATCTGATTTTAATCCCTTCAGTAACACAGATCTGAGAAAATTCAAAATTCTTTTACCTAAAACTTCTCCCTAAAATATGGCTCCTTCCCTTGTTCTGGGTTGATGATACCAGCTATCAACTGGCTATAACAGTTCTAAGTTTTAAACTCTTCTGACAGTTTTTAGGTGGAAAACATTGGTCTTGAGGCATGAATAAGCCTTTGAACTGGGCCAACTATTTTCAATGAACAACTTATTTAACCAGTTGGGCAATTATTTTGTGCATGTCTTATCCAGGAACAGATCCATTTTCACAAACCATCTATCACTCGAAGTGATTCAGCAAAAACATTTCAGCTTGTGGACTTCTCTCAAACTGCTACTGCACCTATTATGTCCCATGTACACCGTTCATTTTTTCTGTTCTGTTTCAGTGATTTCACTCCTAAGTCACATGATATTTCTGCTGCTAGATTGGATAACCAATGTCTTTATAAATAGGAAAAGGGTCTAAACAAATAATTTGTGGCCCCAATACACTTGTGGGAGTGTTCATGACATTCTGGTGCAGATCCTTATCAAAATATGCATTTGTACAGGTACATGCATCATTCTCCCATTCTACACACATTCTGGCAACACCAACAACACCACTCATATAAATGTTTGTGGACAGAAGTACAAGGGTTCTGGATTTATTTAAAGTCATATGACATATAAATGCAGTGTAAAATACAAACAGCAAGCTTGTTCAGCAAACAGAAAACTGCAAAAAGTGCAGGATGGACTGTCAGACCTTTGAGTCCATCTCAACTGCTATCAATGTTGTGCTACAAAGAGCCTTGAAAACTGCCTAGGTCATGCCAGTTTCCAAGATGCTATTCAAAGATTTAAGACTGGGATGAGCTGCTGTGACCTAAGTGCACATTTCCATTGATAGACTTCAGTTCTTGCACATACTCTAGGAGCATTAACTGTCCGTTGTCATGATGTTCCCTGGGCTACCCCCTCTGTATGTCTCAGCCACCCTCACTTCTGTCTCCAGAAGCTAAAGGTGAGTAGGCAAATTTCAGGGAAATTCCCAGCACTGGAAAACATGGCAAGAGGAGGAGCATGTAGGCATGGACAACTGGTGTCACCTTAGTGAGGGTGGCATGTGCCCCCCCCCAGCGACCAGTCAGTGACTGGGGGGGTCCCCCCATGGCCAGTATCACTGATGGGGGGGCAGGGTCTCCCTGCAGCCAATTGCATCAACCAGGAAGCGACCACAGTGCTTGCAGAAGTGGCCACAGCACTTCATCCAGTGCTTCACCAGTGCTCCCACCTGCCCGCCACCTAAGCAGGGAGCGCGGCCTGCCAGGGGATGTGCTGGCATTCTAAGGGGGTGCACATTTACCCCCATGCACCCTGTATGCTGCACCACTGCATGTAGGTGGTCTAGCCCTCCAGCTAGAGAGCAATGAAGTCTCCTCAAAGGTGAGTTCTCCAGCCACGGAGAGCTGGGGAGTTGCTCCTTCACTCTCAACCCTTGTTCATTTCCATGGTGTCGCCGCCGTGAGCCGCGGCGTGGGGTTCGGGGCCTTAGGAGCCCTAGTCGGAGGGCGGGTACTTGTGACGCTTGGAGTGGAATCAGGTACTGACACGTTTTGATTAAACAAAAAAGATTGTTTACTTACACTGCTCATACAGTGCAGGTCAGAAGCTTGCTTCGATTACAGTTGTAAACAAAACTTGGGTCGGGCAGAAATTACAAAGTTCATTTGGTCGGTCTGCAAATGTGTTCGGGGTGTTCGAGCTGGCAGTCGTCTTACGTCTCAGGTGGGGGTGTGCTAGGCCCCCTTGGGTCGGTGACAGGGAGTCCTTAGTGGTTGATCAGGCCGCTAAGTTCGCTCTGAAACACACGTGGAGTTTGCTAGGCTCCACAGTGTACTCAGAG
>NW_005841841.1:5665850-5714754 GCF_000455745.1 Alligator sinensis | reverse complement strand
GTGCTAGGCCCCCTTGGGTCGGTGACGGGGAGTCCTTAGTGGTTGATCAGGCCACTAAGTTCGCTCTGAAACACACATGGAGTTTGCTAGGCTCCACAGTGTACTCAGAGTTCTCCACGAGTTGTGTGTGTGGAGTTCTCCAACTTGGGCAGAAACTGCTCAAGCCTCTTATACGGCTAGCAAGCCAATCACTAGCCGCTAGGTAGGAATAATTTAGAACAGTCCAATAGTGGGGTACAAATTTACATAAGATTGGAGGGAACTTTTTCTAGGTCATTAATATATAGTCACTGGGCTCTGGAGTTTTCCACTCGTGACCTACTTACATGACCTACTTACAAAGTGATTGACAGACTGCCTTCTGTATCAAACTATGGAATTCTCCCACTGTACTATAGGCATATGAACAATGGGTTCTGACACATGGCAGACAGCTTGTCTCTAATTGATTCTATGTAGGCATCAGCTGGAGGAAGCTGTGCTATCTCTGCCTCCCATGCCACACACAGCTCCAGGTAACCCAGAGCTCAGCTCAAGGGGGAAGCAGCACAACTGGATTTGGTTCTGTCCAGAGCAGGTCCAGCTGTGGAAATGCAGTGGGATTTCCAGAGGGCTCCCTGACAGCTGTGTCACATCAGTTTCAAAGGTGGTATTCAAAGGTTTAAAATTAATGCAGCAAGGGGGTTGGGACCATCAGAAAGCTGTGCATGTTAGAGATTATACAAAACATTACCATGTGACTTCTCAGAACACATTGTAACTTTAATATTGTGCAGATTTAACACATACTAAGGGTTTGGCATGATCAGGCTCAGGTGACTGGTACCTTTTGCATGATTTAAAAGGCTGCCTCCCTCACCTGTAGGCATTAGGTAGCCTATACTGTAGTATGGGATGAAAATATTAAAAATACCTAGAGAGAAAGCCATGAACTTTCCAGAATAAATGTTTGTAAATTCTCACATCATAGGTGGAGTTTTTATATTGCTTTATAAATAACATTAGCAATTAGATCCATTCTTGAGCCAGTGACTAGACATAGAGAAACCACAGTAGTGAAAGATTTTTGCATTATATAGTCCAAAGATTTTATTCAGGAGAGGTGTGTTTGAGGTGCAGAAATAGTTTAAGACTATTTACTTACTAAATCCTAGGGCCACAGCTGCCTGTCATGTTACAGATATATTGTGGAAAACAGTAGTCAAAGATAAACTAGCTCCAGCTTTTCAGAGTTACACTCTCGCCCATTTCCTAATTTTGGGCCTGTTCTGTATACTCCCTAATCCTCACATGTAGATGAAACTTAAATTATGACATTTGAAGCCACATACCTTCTTTGGATTACCTCAGGCCTTTTTCATAAATTAAGAAAATATTCTTCAGCTCTTCTTGCAGAGATGAATTTAGTGGAATAAAAATATCATAGGCTAAATTCAGCACTACTCAAACTCTATTCACTTCCAGAGTTACCCAGGAACAAATTTGGTCCTGGAGAACAGTTACTTACAATGTAGGCACATACAACATTGAATGATACAATTTAGTAGGGGTGTGCAAAGCAGGCAGTATTCAATTCTGATTTGGCCTGATTCAGGGAACAGTGATTCAATTTGCTGATTTGCGACCCTGGCCCAATTCGATTTGGCCAAATCTGAATCTGAAGATTCGATTCTGATTCGGCCATAGACACAGTTTTATATGTTTTTTCTATATACCTCGAGGTACCAGGCACGGCTTGTGAATGCTGAGATGGTGGGGTGGATGGAGCATCCCACCGGAGTGTGGGGGGGTCCCCCCGTGTGCTTGGCGGTGGACCCAGAAGCGGACTGGAAGTACGTCGAGTCCACTTCTGGGTCTGCCACTGAGCGCACAGGGGACCCACATGCACTGCCCCTGGCTTAGCAATTGGCCGTGGGGGGACCTCGGGTGCCCCCCCAGACCCAGGAGACATCAGTCACTGAGCTGCGGGGGGTGGGGGTCACTTGCGCACTCCGCGGTGGACCTGGAAGTACTTCTGCTCCACTTCCATGTCTGCCACTGAGTGCACACAGGGGATCCCCCACCCCCACACTCCCATGGGATGCTTCATCCACCCCACCATCTCAGCGTCCACAAGCCATGCCTGGTACCTTGAGGTACATAGAAAAAACATATAAAGCTGTGTCTCTGGCTGAATCATTGAATCTCTCAAATCTTTCCGAATTGATGGGTCTCCTGATTTGATTCACATTCAGAAATTTGACCACTGAATCAGGCCAAATCTCCTCCAAATTGAATCAGCGACTGAAGCTTCGCACAGCCCTACTATTTAGTTCCAGGTCTTCGTAACAGGTTTGTCCTAAATTGACAAACCTTCACAAGAATGTGTTGATAGTTTTTTTAATGAACTCCTCACTGGGTGGAAAAAGGTAAAGAACACAATGAAATACAGCTCCTCACAACTTCTGCTGCCCTTCTGATATGGCAAAAACTAGCATTTGGATGCTCTGTGTTGTTCCATGGACTTCTTCCGCAGAAATCCTAAATTGCCCTGAGATTTTGGGAAGCCTTACAGTCTTGAAGCAGGGTGTTAAATTTGAACATACAACAGGATCATTTATGGATAGTACAATAAGAAAGCTAAGCTTTTCATATAGAGCTATTAAACTGTAATGGTAGAGTTCAGGCTGTCATTTTCTTTATAAGTTTTATTTACCTTCTATCTCAGTGGCAAACATTTTCTTCAAGCTGAAAATTGACTTACAAGGCCACAGCTTGGAAGCTAATCTTTACACAAGCTTGGGAAAATATATATAAAAAAAAGATAAGTTTGGCATTTTCAAGTTATGTACACAGACATTCTTTCAGAGACATCATAAAGGCAGCTTCCATTTAAAAACAGTAATTTAAAATGACCTGGTCACAAAATGTTCTAAATCTTTTTTTACTGTTTTTTTTAATTGATGGACAGAGATGTAATGCACTTAGGACATGGCAAATTCAAAAGTGACGCAACCACAGAATAGTGGGGATCGGCAACTCAAAATTTAATAAATATTATGGCTGTCAGTTGATGAATGGTTAGGCTGTTTCTGTTCTTTGCTGGACAGCCTGCCTCATGCATTACCCCTGTTCTGTTTCCCACTGGAATCCTGATGCTACTGACTGCTTATCCATAAGCACTCATTTCCATTAACAGACTTCAATTTTTCTACATATTCCATGAAGCATTACAAATCCCTTCTTATTATGTCCTATGGTATACCTCTTGTGTGTGTCCCAACTTTTCTCTCCAGAGTCTAAAATGAGTGTGCTGGAAAATGTGATAGGTAAAGGAGCACATAAGTATTTTAACCTTCTGGCTGGAGAACAACAGAGTTGCATTGGAGACAATCCATTCGTCATCTGAACTGGGGTCAAAGCAAGGAAGCATCATTGCAACAATTCTGTTCTCCATTTCTTTGACTGTCATCCTGGTTCTCATTTAGGACTGCCTCCCTTCTGGAATCGATGTTGAATAGTGAATGGATGGAAGGCTCCACAACCTGGGATTTTCTCTCTCAAAAACCAAAGTATTCAAAACAACCACTTCAATACACTTATGACTGCATGATCCTCGCATATACTGAGGAAGCCTCCAACTGTGCTGGATCTCTTCACAGAAGCCTATCAAACTTTGGGTTTCTCTCAATAATTATGGAAACTGAAGTGTTCCATCAACCTGCTCCAGCCCGTGAATGTGACCCCACTCCTCAAATTACCATCAAGGAAAAGACCCTGGGGATAGTTGAGCACTTCCCTTACCTCAGGATCCACTACATTCAGAGAGTGAACATTGATGACGAGATCCAGCACAGGATTCAGTATACAAGCACCTCCTTCAAGAAGTTGCTTTGTTTTGCTTTATTGACCGTGATCTCTGGAAAGATGCCAAGATGCAGGCATAAAGTGCAGCCATCATCCCTGTTCCCCACTATGGATGTGAAATGTGAGCAACCTACTTTGTAATCTCAAGAGCCTGGACAGGTATCACCAATGATTCCTTCAGAAAATCCTCCACATCAGATATGAAGATCACTACACAAATGCCAGCATCCTTGCTGAAGCCAATGTCACCAGCATAGAGTTGGTGATCCTCAAGCACCAAGTTTGCTGGACTAGTCATTGTGCATGGATGCCTGACTCTTGATTGCCAAAATGAGTGCTCAACTCCCAGAGTAGCTGCAGTGTGAAGATCTTGAGGTAGCAGGAGGAAACACTTCAAGGACACATTGAAGGCACACCTCAAGAAAATGAACACAAATATCAAGAGCTGGGAGGAGCTGGCTGCTAACCAACTCCAATGGTACCATAACCTCAACCAAGCAGCAGCCTACTTTGCGGTAAAGTGTCTTACCCTCAGCACAAAAGAGACAGCAGAGGAAGGAAAAGGAAAGAAATACCAGCCTATGGCTTACTCTCCCCTGCAGAAAGACCCGCAACTTCTGTGGGCAGATCTGTACCTCAAGGACTCTTAAATCACCTCAACACCCATCAATGAGCCATGATAGCCATAATCCTCACATTGAGGGACTGCCAGTGACCATGACAACTCACCAGCCTTGCTCGCTCCAGTGGAAGACTGTCCCTAGCTGATGCCAGCATCAGCTGGGAGAAAGCTATGCTACCTTTGCCTCCTGGTGCACACAGCTGCAGGTAACCCAGGCAGCACATCTGGATCCATACCAGTAGAGGACAAGTCAACCTATGGGAAAATGCAGCAGGGTTCACACAGGGCTCCCTGATAGCTCACTGCTGGGTGAGCTATCATGGAGTCAGTACTCCCCTCCTTCCCTCTCACAGGGAGGGAGGAAGGGAGCATAGAGCACTATGGGATACTAGGGTTCCTCAGGAAATACAGCCTTTCAAGCTTTCTAAAAAGAAAAAGAGTTCTAATTTTTTCCACAGAAGAGCCAGTTCTCATAAAAAACTACTTGAACATTGGTTTGCTTTTTTGTGCCAGGAGAAATATTTTTCTTTTGGCACAATTTTCCATAGTCACTGTCTTGCATCAAGAGAAAAGAATGAGATGTAGACCATCAGGTTTCTGTAATGAAACAGGGATATTTCTGAACCTATTTTTATTATTTAGAATGTAACTTTCTGTAGCTTATATAGTGCTCAGAGTGGTCAAAATATTCTGAGGTCATTCCCCCTGAGGCTCGGACAGGGTGTTGGCTTGGGGTCAGCACCACTCCCCTGGGCAGTAGAGCTCAAGAGGATTGAAAGGTTGCCCATATAGCAAAGAAGTTGGAAGCACTGGGAATGGTGCATTCTGGGGTGTGGAGAAATGAAAATAGAGTGTTTTATTTCCCTGGAACAAATTAACAATACCCTGGAACAGCCTAGGTAAAACAGATCAATGATAACCTGCACCTGAAGTAGCATAACTTTAAAATGTTTAGAGAGTACTTAGCACAGGTTAACACCTTCTAACAGGTGAACACTCTTGTTATAAGCACCTTTATGACAGTTTATAGGTAACCCATAACAGTGGCCTTCATCACTGCCACCATACAGTGGTTACAGAAAGCAAGTTCCCAATATATGCTTGGGCTTGAAACTCTACACAATGCATAAAAAGACATGGCCATCCCTCATATCTATAGGGGTTAGCATCTAAGAATTAATCTTTGCCTTAAGCAACAGTGACAGATAAGGAGAGGTGCATAAACTGAACCATCTGAAAAGGCATAGTACCTCAAAGACTACCATGCCAATGAGGCAGAGTTTAATAATCTATTACTTTTCTTGACAGAATGTAGGTTTCTCACTGCCTCACTTCCTGCCTGCTTCACTGGTTGGTGATCCAGAGGTCAGTGCACCTTGTACAACCCTAATCCCCCTGCTTGTCTCTATGCTTAAAACTGTGAACCAGTATCACAGCTGCAGAGAAGTAAAGAGATGGTTCTTATTTTTCTATGTAGCTATATTGCATAGGACGCATTCTCAGAGGGCACATCTACACATGCAGTTAATGCACCAGTATAAACTCTGGTGCAATTTGAGCGAGAGTAAACTAATTCAGACATCACCATGTACACAGGCATTTAAACACAGTAATTTATTCCACCATTGGATAGTACTTGTGTCTAATGGAATTATCCAACGGCACAGTAAATTAGTCTATACTGGCATAATTACTGTGCATGTGTAGACAGTGATGCTTTAATGTACAACAAATTAGTCTATTGCACAGTAATGTGTACATGTGAGACACGTCCAGTCTGTAGTATCTTTTAAGATTTTATTGCAACCCAATGGAATTTCCAAAAATCTTGCCAAGAAAATAATCATAGAAGCATAGAAAATTAGAGTTGAGAGGGACCTCAGGAGGTCATCTAATCTAATCCCCTGCTCAAAGCAGGACCATCCCCAACTAAATCATTCCAGCCAAGGGCATTGTTGAACCAGGCCTTAAAAACATCTAAGTAAGGATGGAGATTCCACCACCTCTCTAGGTAACCCATTCCAATGCTTCACCATCCTCCTAGTGAAAGAGTTTTTCCTAATATCCATCCTAAATTTCCCTTGCTCCAACTTGAGACCATTGCTCCTTGTTCTGTCATCTGTCACCACTAAGAACAGTCTAGCTCCATACTTTTTGAAACCACCTTTCAGATAATTAAAGGTTCCTATCAAATCCCCCCTCTCAGTCTTCTCTTCTGCAGATTAAATAAACCCAGTTCCCTCAGCCTCTCCTCATAAGTCATGTGCCCCAGCCTCTTCACCATTTTTGTTGCCCTCCACTGGACTCTTTAATTTGTCCACATCATTTCTGTAGTGGGATCCCCAAATCTGGACAGAGATATATTTGGTAGCCATGTTGATCTGAGACAAAAAAGAAATGCAAAACTCTAGAACTCTTGGTTCAGAGATGATATCTTTTTATTAGATCAGCTAAGAAATCACACCAAAAAAATCTTTTTCTGAAAGCTTTTGGCCACACATGCATTTCCTCAGGCTCAGGGAAAATTAAAGATGGTAAAAAGTCCCCATAGTGCCCAGACACAATATTCTAGATGTGGTCTCACCAGTGCAGAATAGAGGAGAACAATTATTTCCCTTGAATGCTCCTGCTTTTGCAGCCCTGTATGCTATTAGCCTTCTTGGCAACAAGGGCAAACTTGACTTATTTCCAGCTTATTGTCCATTGTAAGCCCCAGGTTCTTTTCTGGGAAGCTGTTGCTTAGCCAGTTGGTCCCAAGCCTCTACCGGTACATGGCATTCTTCTGTCCTAAGTGCAGGACTTTGTACCTGTCCTTATTGAACCTTATGAGATTCCATTTGGTCCAATTCTCCAATTTGTCTAGGTCATTCTGAATCCTAGCCCTACCCCACAGCATATCTACTACTCCCCACAGCTTGGTGTCATCTAAGAACTTGCTTAAGGTACACTCCATCCCATCTTCCAGATCGTTCATGAAGATACTGAATAAAACCAGCCCCAAGCTTGGGGCATTCCACTTGATACTGGCTGCCAACTAGATTTCAAGCCATTGATCACTACCTGTTGAGCCCAACTATACATCCAGCTTTCTATCCATCTTACAGGTCATTCATCCAACCCATACTTCCTTAGCTTGCTTGCAATAATGCTTTGGGAGACCTATCAAAAAGCTTGATAAAGTAGAGGGATATCACGTCCACTGATTTTAACAATAAAAAAGCGACTGACAGGAGGGTTTTAATAGGAAGACTTTAGGCTTTCTTATTATGTTTGCCTGCTTTTAGGATGACAAAAACAGACAAACAAAACAAAAAACAAACAAAAACACAAAAAAAACCCCCTGCTGCACTTGGGGTGGGTGGCAGCGGCATTAGGAGGGAGAGGTAGAGGGGCTACAGCTAATTTTTGGGTAGAGGGGCTACAGCTAATTTTTGGGCAGCTGCAGGCCCCCTCCCCACCCCATGGCCCTGATCCCAGCATCACTGCTGCTGTGGGCAGGGCTCTTCCTGGTGGCCCAAGCCTCCCATCAAGTAGAACCCAGCCCATGGCTGCAGCCTGCCCCACCCCAACCCCATGTGCAGATCTGGGGGCATGCACCCCTTGTGCCCTCCCAGGGTGCATGCAGCCCTCCCCGTGTCCCCCAGATGAGCCGCTTGTGGTTCCATCCCACCCTGGCTGCAGGGACTGGCCCTGCTCCAGCACCACTCCCTCCCTCACTGCTTCTGCAGCCACCCACTTTGCCCTGCATTTGTGGGGGGCACATTCCCCCTGATCTGTGCACAAGGTGAGGTGGCTGCTACTGCATACTGGGCTTTACACCCCAGGCTTTGTGCCCCAAGCTTCAGTGGAGCTCAGGGTGCAAATCCCAGCACACAGTGGCAGCTGCCTTGCCCCATACATAGATCACCTCACCCTGCTGGGCTTCCACTGGGGTATGTGCAGTGGCAGGAGCCCTCCCCCCCCGCTCCTCCCCACCCCTGGATGAGCCACCTGGGCTCCAACCCTGCCCCGGCCCAGCTGGGGCCCATCTCACCCAGTGGCAGGGGGATTATCCCAATCACCCAGCCTGGCCCTGGCAGCAAGGGGTGCATCTCAGCCAAGCCATGTGTGTCCTGCCACTTGTATGTCCCACCACTCATAGACTGCATCCCAACCACTTCCGATCATGGAGCTTCTGACAGCCGATCTCAGTCTGGGGCGGGGGGGGACTAAGAGATTGACTGTCAGGGGCTTCCCTATGTTGGTGACCACTGGTATAGAGGGGCAAGCCCATTGCCCTATATGAAATACCTGTGAAGTATCCAAATTAATGTTGTCCTAGGACAATACCAGCTAATTTGAGTTAGCTGCCATTCAAACTGCATCTATAAATAAACACCCCCCCCCAACTGTTTTGATGGGAGTCACAGCCTGGGAAAATCAGCTCTAGGTTAAGCCTGGGGTCTGCTTTTAGCCTTAGGGCTTTGTTACAATTTACATTTTAAGCTTCACAAATGTTGATGGGTGTTAGGGCCTTGTTACACAGTAAAAAGTGGCTCCTGGTGCTCTTAACTCCTGGATTGTCTGCACATCAACACCTGAACTGGTTTTAAGAACTCCTTATGTGGTTCAGTGACGCCACTCCAGGGCAGGATTATCTCTGGTCCCTGCTACTTACGTGCTGCCAAACTAGGCTACACCTTAGTGTAAACATCCCACTCCTTCCCCCCTCCCCCCCCACTGCCCCTGCTATCCTGGATTGGGTCCACTTCCTGCCTGCCCTCCCTAGTGCCCCAGATACCTGCTCCCTTCCATCCTTCTCCCCCACTTATTTGTGGCTGCCAGCACTGTCTGTCCCAGGGGAGCAGGCAGGGAAGGGTTAAACTTCCTGACCAGCCACTGCAGCAGCTACTGCTGCTGCTCTCTAGGCCAGAAGAGCAGCAGCCCTACAACAGTGGAGGCTGGGCAGGAAAGTTAACCCTTCCCTGCCTGCTCCCCCAGGACAGACAGTGTGGGCAGCTGCATATAACTACTGCCCAGGATATGGGGATTTTTACCTTTCAGACCTACAAGCCCATGCTGGCCTGAAGTGTTACTGCTCCACCCTGGAGCTGGCACTAACACCCATCAACATTTGTGTGGCTCACAATGTAACAAGGTCCTTAGTGTTAGCTCAGGTTTGGAGCAGCCACACTTTAAGGCTAAAAAACCTTTTCTTACTGTCCATGACCTGCATAGCTATGACCTGCCACTAGAGGGCTGGCAAGCAGGGGTCTGACTTGGAGCTACAGGTCTTGAGTTGCTACTAGAGGGCTGGCAAGCCAGAACAGGCTTCTGTCCCTGCTATAAATGAGGGTGGGTTGGAAAAATGGGTTGTGGAAAAGGGAAGGAGCACAAGGCTGAAAGAGAAAGAGTTTAATGATGGGGACAGGGTAGTGAAATGGGAGGTGGCTTGCCAATTGATGGGAATGGCAACTTCGGGCTGGGTGGTGAAATGAAGGAAGTCAGCTACTGAAGCCACTAAAGGATAAAATTAAAAGGAAGTAAAAATAAAGATTTTAAAAAGAAATAAAGAGTAAGCAAACTAAAGAAAGTTTCACATTTTAAAACATTGGAATTGGGATGCCCCACCTCACAGAGATGCTGCCCCTGCCCCAGGAGGGAAGCCCCAACTCAGGGGCACCCCAATCTGGCCCCCTACATTGCTCACCTCTCCAAGGCTGGACCAGTCCGGTTACCTGTGAATTGCCCAGCAAAGTTACACCCCCGAGGACAGAAGGGGAGTTGGCTTCATGCCAATACCACCGTGTTGGAAGTACAGTTCAGAGAATGGAAATTTGGTCCACACAGAACAGGAGGGTGAGGGGAAGACACACTGCATCCTGGGACGGTGAGGGACTGCAGCTTGAGAGGCTTATCTCTGGAGAGTGGTCACACATTCATGGAACATGAGCTGGGTAACATGGATCAGAGATAACCCTGCCCTGGACTGGCATAAGTTTAAGATTCCTAAAGGGTGTTTAAATCTAATTTACATGTCATAACGTATGGACAATCCAGGGGTTAAGAGCTCCCTGAGCTGCCTAAAATTAATGTTTTACAATGGCCTTAGTTTATCAGTATTACATTTTTATTTGTATTTGGGTAGCATGGAGATTCCCCAAGAAGTTTTTCATGGTTCTTGGTCACATTACTGACTTCAGTTTATAACGTTACTAAACTGTGTGCAGAGCTGCTGCAGTGAAATGTCTTTTCCATTTTCATGATGAAGTGTGTCCTTAAAATCTTTTTATTTAAAGAAACTCTGTTGAGTCTGCAAACAGAATATTATATTTAAGCTCTCCTGATGCATTATGAAAGCTGCCCCTTCACAATCAGGTTTTTCAGTGTAATCCAATGAATCCTAAATGCAAATTTAGAAGCACCCCCTAATTTTCTTTTTCAAGTAAAAAGGAATATATACATTTCCCCTCTACAAAAAAAGAAAATGCACCACATCTAAATGTAATCTTGTTGCAGTAAAATCAATTCCACAAACCACTTTCAGACTTTTCCTTTAGTTTGTGGATTTAAATTGCTGCTAAAATCTCATTAATCAAACCTCTGTATAGAAAAGTTCTAACTCCATTATTGCAAAAGTAGACTTTAACCCTACCCCTCACATTCCACGTCCACCTCTCGTGCAGAAGAATAATAAATACCCTAATTTGGCAGACATGATCTCATTGAATTGAATACGGCAGAACCTTGTGATGCCCTTAAACTCTGGGACAGTTTTTGAAAACTTTATGTAAAAAAAAAGCTTTATATCAACACAAGCAATGTAGAGTTTATTATACAATTGCAAGTGTAGTTGATGTATCCATGGACTAGGCTATTGAAAGTGATTATGTTTGTTCCCATGTATGGGAAATTAAATTGCCTTTTATTTATTTTAACTATTTGGGTGGCAGCTCTAATGTGTTTTGTTTTCCAAGTTTTTAGAATTAGAGACTGTCTCAAGTTTTTACCATTATTTTACATGTTACATATTTTAAATCCTATGGAAGCATAACCACATAAAGGCCTAAATGTACTGTAGTCAATATGCATGAATACACAATACTGTAAATTGCTATCTTACACCATGATACTTCTGTGAGTTATCTAAAGAAACAATTACAGCTTGTTTGCTTTCAACTAGTTACATTAAAATGATAGTTATTTTGGAAGATTGATCAGAATCAGGTGCCGCTCTGAAGCATGGCCTTGTCAATCGCATCATCTTTTCTATTTAAGAAATCTGTCTTTGTAGGTTTTTACTGAATGCTCATGAGTATGATGTCCTCTCTGATATCTGCTAGTCTTGGGTCTTGATTCTTGCACTTTTATTTCATGTGGCTGAAGGAGAGCCAGACACCTAAACCAGACCAGACACGGACCCACATCCTGTCTTTTAAAAATTAGGTATGGCGTACTCTTTCAGCAGAACAACAACAAGGAGGATACAGCTCAGAAACTACCATATTTACTCAGATAGAAGATAACCCTGATTATAAAACGACCCCCAATAATTAGATTTTATATACAGAAAATGTATACATTTCTTATCATTTTTCAGGTATAGAATTGCTGATATTATTGGAAGTTTGTGTTGAATTTGTCCCTTTCCCACAGCTATAGCAGGGAAAATAAATCTGGGAGGGGGGAATCAGATAGCCCCTTTGCTCTCTGCTTCCCCACCAGCTGTTTCTCCTGGCAGCCTCTTCCCCCTCTCCTTACTGTCAGACCCTGGTCTTCCTGAGAACATGGTAGTGAGGAGCAAATTTGAAAACCATGACCTTGAAATTAAAAATGACTGTAGTAATTTGCATATAGCACCCATGCTCTTAACATGCATCAATTCTGGATGTACTAACTTTTTTTTAAACTGCTGCAAGTTTTAGCAGATACTCCATAAACACACATTTAAGCAGCACTTTGGCACCTACTTATATGTGCATGATATTAGTCCAAAGCCAAAGGCTCATAATTTACCACAAAGTTCATTGGGCTGGGCCCAACCAGAGTCAACAGCATTTCAAGCTATTGTGAACACACAGCTCAACACTGCTCAGTATGTCTGTGTACTTCAGATACCTCCACAAAGGATGCATGTGCTAATTAGCCCCTACTCATGACTTGAACAGGGCATTCTGATCATGAGGAGTCTTGGAATCCTCCAAAAATGTATAAGCAGATGAGGTGCAGGGCAACCTGGTCCAGCTTTACCTCGTGGACGGTGGGGCATGCTAATCATATGTACCAGGCTGAGGGGATGACAGAGGGATTCTGGGTGAACTGTTTTGGGTCCTGAAGTTTGCCAGGCATTTAAAGCTGGTGAAGAAACAAGAATAATGGGAAAGAAAGGCACAGATTAGCTGTGGGAGTGAAAGGAAAGTCAAAATGTATTCAGTGTAGTGGATCACCATGACTTCAAAAGGAGTTAGCACACTTAATGGGCACTACTATATGTCTTATTTAGATGGTCTGCACTAAACCATCCTTATGGTAGGTTACCATCAGCATAGAAAGCCTGATCAATGCCTTAAAGGAAGAGAAACGGATAAAAGGGAGACCTGAAGCTCAAAACACTGGCAATGGTGGCAAGTAACCATAAGGTGGAAAGAGAAATGAAGAGCTGGAAAAAAGGATGTACCAGAGACAGCTGGAGAGTGAACAAAGGTGGAGGAGTGGGGACAGAAGTCAGTAAAATGGAAGCTGGGAGTGACAATGGAATTGGTGATAACCACAGCAGCAACAACAGTGGCAGCAAGAGTGAAGATGACAGAGGAAAGACAGGGGCAGAGGAGAGTGGGAGACAGAGCAGAGGCAGCAGGAGAAGGAATGCCAGGCAAGACGCAGGGAGTGACACAGGCACAATGATATGCCGGCCCATTGGGATTGGCATGGTGCGAAGACACAGAAAATGAAACAAGCGATAGCAGAGAGGATCAGAGTCTGTGAATAAAGGGAATATTAGATGGCAACAGGACAGAGATGGGTACAACGATGAACAGATACGACTTTTTGGAAAAGGTACTGTTTGATATATTGGAGGTGCAGGTGGAGCACTTAACCAATGTAATTGTGCTCCAAAACTAAAAGGCCTGGGAATTCACTTACTGAAATGCAGAAGGGTATAAAAATTTCTGGATGAGGTATTCAGAGGAGAGTGGGAGGGAAACATTTAAAAGCTAAAATTCATAGCAGGAGAAAAGTCAAGGGAGACAATGACTGTAATACACATGCATACAGATTCATTAGAGGCAGAAGATATAAAAAGGTGACTATAGTGGCATGTTCAAAGAGTACTGTGGGTAGAGAAAGTGCAGGATAAATATGGTATCTAGACGGGGGAATGGTGGGTATTAGTAGTGTTAAAAGTGAATGAGTGGAGCCCAGGTGGGGTGCAGCACCTCTCATTTTTGATCCAGCTTGGGCCATACCAGGGATTTATAATGTACTATGAGCAATGAAGCAGTGCAGCAAGTATGGACAGGAAGGGCACCTGTTGGCACACATAGTGTGTTTCAGGTGTGAAGGGGAATATCTTAACCAGGAAAAGATGAAAAAAGATTGAATCAGTATTAAAACAAGTACGGGAAGACATAATCTGCCTACATGAGTGCAGTATACTGGGAAAGAGGGAGTATAAATGCTTTGAGAAAAGTTGGATATGGGGACCATCTTGGTGGTCGGGGATAAATGTTAACAAAGCAGCAAGTGTAGCAATACTTTAAAAAAAAAACCCAGAGTTGAGAATGAAGCAGGTGGAAGATATTGTCACTGGCAGGCTACAATGAATGATCCTATCGGTTGGGGAACAGAATTAGAAATTTTAAATGTGTATGCACCACCTGAGTAGGAGGAGAGAAAAGCTGTGCTCAGAAAACTAGTGGTATAAATGGTCAGAGAGAGACTGTGGATAATAGAAGGGGACAGAGCAGAGGAAGGAGGAGATGGAATATTAGACAGTTCATCCAGATTGTTTACACAAATAATAAAAGAAAAGTCACTAATAGATGTATGGGCAGGGGAAAAAGCCTTTACTAGAGTAGACACCACTGGGAAAGAAGCAGGCAAGTATTGACTTTGTTCAAGACAGAGGAAAGAATTAGAGTTTTAAAAAAAAAGAATGCTTAAGCGTGGCATCTAGGGCGCCTATACACGTGACAGACCTCTGCTCCAACACGCGCTAATTAGCATGCATTGGAGCAGACTCAATTAATGAATTGTGCTGCTAGTCTGCTGTGCTGGAAACTTGTTGAACGAGCTTTAGTTAAAGTGCCCCTTCACCATTTTGAAGCACAGGACACTGAATAGATGTGACACTGCATGCGCTTTTATTAGAGCGGACCTCAGAAAGGATCTGATAGCCACTCGAATTAAAGCACAATCCCCACACCCCCATCCTGGAGCACATGTATAGATGCCCTTAGTGATCACCAGATGCTGAGGGCAGAAATGAATCTTGGCCAGAGTCCCATAAGAGGAAAGGAGTGTGGAAGCTAAATGTACTACTGATAGAAGATATGGAGGTATGTCAAGCATACACAGAACAATATGAGGGGTGGAAAATACTGAAGAAATATTTTAAGAGTAGCAAAGAATGATGGATGATGGTAAAGAAGAGGACAAGAGAATTTTTCAAGAAAGCAGGCCATAAAATGCAAGGAGAAGTTCTAAAAAACTTAGAGAGCTGAAAAGAAAGATGCAGAAGCTACTAAAACAAGGGTTACAAGAAAGACAGGTATGAAAAGATCTGGAAGAAACAAAATGGGAGCTGAAAAGATGGTTTGACAGTAAGATGAAAGAGAAAATATTTTTAGCACAAGCACTACGGGTGGAAGAAAATGAAGAACAGTCCTGATACTTTTTGGTCAGAGTGAAAAAGGTGAAAACAAAGCTAAAAGTAGTACAGATAGAAGGTGGGGCCCAAATGGAAAAGCAGGAGGATGTGCTGGAAATGATGAGGAGATTTTATGAAGAAGTACACCAGTAGATGGAAATGGAAAGGAAATTAAGAATTTTCTGGAAGAGATGGAAGAAAGAGTGGAGGAAGAGTAGATACAGAAGATGGAAGAAAGATATGCTTAAAGGAAGTGGTGGATTGCTTACAAGCTTGTTAACGAAGAAAATCTCCAGGAGCAGATGGACTACCCAGGGAATTTTATGAGAAATTCTGGCCATGGGTTGGGACAGATATAGTAGAGGTTTTTGAATAAATAGTGGAAAAAGGAAAGGCAGGGAAGAACTTTACAAGTGGAATAATAATGTTATTATTGAAGAACTGGGAGAAAATGCTTCTGAAGAATCTGTGACTGATTACCTTGCTAAATACAGACTACAAGCTTTTGGCAAAGATGATGGATTTGGGAATATGGAAGAACCTGAAAAAAGTAACGAAGATCAAACCTGCACAGTCTCAGGCAGGAGGATTTCTGATTGATCTGGTTGATAGGGGATTCAGGAGATTAAATTAAGTATGTCAGTAGTGAATTTGGATCTAGAGAAAGTATATGAGAGAGTGGATCATGATTTTAGATTTGAAGTTTAAGGAAAATGGGTTTCCTGGAGAAATTGATAGGATGGATAAGACTGTTATATAGAAAGGTAGAAAGCCAAGTGCTAATAAATGGACTACTGAGCAGAACCTTTAAAATCCAACCAGAGGTTAAACAAGGGTGCCCATTGTCACCCATATTGTTTGTATGTGCAATGGTGCTGCTGACACAAAGAATAAGGAAAGATAAAATTATAAGTGGGGTAATAATACTGGGAGGGGGAGAAGTAAAGTGTGCACTCTACATAATATCAGTGTAGTGCTTAGAAACAAATTATCAATTGAAAAGTTACTAAAACATACAATGAAGTATGATGAAGCAACTGGGGCTAAATGAAACAAAATTAAAAGCACTATACTGGGTGTGGAAAACTGGAGGGACCTAGAGAAGCTTGGACTACAAATAGGGGAGAAAGCGATCAAAGATTTTGGGATCCTAATTGAGGCAAAAGGGAAAGGAAATGAAGCATAGAAAAAGGTGACAGCAAGGCTATGACAAGTATTTTGGTTGTGGATGGGAAGTACACTGTCCTTTGCCAGAGAAGTGGCAGTTAAGACAGTGCTACCAGTGGTGATGTGTAGGAGGTACACAGGGGTACATGTACACCCCCTGAGAGCACTGGTGCACCCCCTGATTGTCCACGCTTACCACCTAGGTGATGGGCAGGTGGGGCTGGCGGAAGCGCCGGTTTCCCACCCCTTCAAGCACCGGCCAATTGCTGCAGCCACTCCCAAAAGCAACTGCAGCAATCAGCTGCAATGATCGGCAGTGGGGAAACTCCCTCCAGCCAGTGAGATCTGCCATGGTGTTTCACTCAACCAGCATAGATGACTGATGGGAGGGGCAAAGTTTCAGATGGTTACTGAGGTTCTTTTTTTTTTTTTTAGAGGGAAGTTAATTAATAATCATGGGGTTCTCTATGAAGAACAGGGTTCTTTAAAGAGTTTTTGTGGGAAGTAGATGTGTATTGTTTAAAAGTTTACTGTATGTAGGTGTATGTTTTTGATATGTAGCTGTTTTGCAATATGAAATCTTAGTGAAATAAGGATACTCAATATGTGAAGCTTTATAAGTACAGAGTGATAAGCAACATGTTTTTAATACAATTTGTAAAAAAAATTAAAATAAAGTTATAATCAGTATGTTTGCTCACTGTGGGCCATGTGTTTTATAGCCATGCTCAGGGTTGGCTGCATTTAATCAACTTCATAGTTGGTTTCCATTGCTGAACAGGTGCTGGTTTTGGTAGCAGTTTAACAATAGGTAATTTTAGCATTTAGTGAGATTTCCTTGTATGCAATTATAAGATGAGGGTTTTTTTTTCCCTCATGCCTATTTGGGGGAACCCCTCATATTGTATTCAAGTAACTAAGGTAGTTGTCTTCAGTAGAGCAATTCATTTCCAGTAAGTTATTTCTATAAAGTTTCAAAATCATGGTGTTTCTACTGTTACAAAAGTATGAGTTCTGTTTTTTTACTTTTCAGAACATACTAAAATAGTATTAAGGTTTTTTTTGTTTTGTTTTGTTTTGTTTTGTTTTTGTTTGTTTATCTGCAGAATATCCCTGGATGTAGTCAAAATAGAAAAAAATGCTTACTTTTTTATGATAAATTTGCCCCTAATACTTAAAACAATTTCTCTATTATAATTTCATCTATATATAACCCTTTAATTTAGGTAAAAATCCAAGGAATGAAAATAAATGTAAAACATTCTTAGTATGTACTACAAATGAGTAGGGTAGAAGAACTAAAATAAAAATGTCCTAGACCACTAATGTGAGAGGCAAGCATTTTTTGGGGGGTGATCTCTTTTATTCAGCCAACTGCATGTTTAGGTTAGACATAGGAAGAGTGTCACAATACCCTTCCTCCCCATATTTGTGAATTCCTGGATATCACAGCTACACCATCACTTCAACATCACTACCTAGATCAATTAAACTATTTCCAGATAAAGTTTGGTTATACCTATATAGCCATATGTAGCCATATATAGGCATCTGTCACGGGGCCAGGTCCCTAGGAGTGGCCCTAGTGGTTCCACAACTGTGCCAGCTCCACCCCAAGGGTGTCCTCTTGTCTCACCTGCCATATCCTGCTGGTAAAATAAATTGGAGGCTGCCCATGGGCCTTCACATGGCCCTGGTCTGTTGAACCTCACCAGAACTCACTAGTCCTTGAGCCTTTTGCCAGACTGCTCTTCAGTACTGTGCCACATGGGGCACCTCAAGCCTTATGGGCTAATTGCATTGGCTCCAAACCTGCCCTACACCATGCCCATTGCCTTGCGGGTATTACATGGATGTTGTTCCTTCTGTTGGGGCCCTGACCTGCTCGGCCTCCAACTCTTTAATCTGACTAGGCCTTCTAGCCTAGGTGCAGTGTGTCGGACCTGGCTCTGAGGCACTAGCTTCACTCCATCTCTTCCTGTCGCTGGTTCCCTGGCCCCTACCTGGCTGCACCACTGTGGTGACAGGCCCTCAGCCCCTGTGTAGATCTGGCTGCACCCCTCTGGTGCCGGACTCTCATCCCCTGTCTGACTGCACTCCTCTGGCACCTAGTCTTCTGACTTTTCTGGTTTCTTCAATAGCTGTACCCCTCTGGTGCTGGGCCCTCCAGCCCTTGTCTAATTGTGCCCCCTCTGGGCACTAACAAGGCCTCCATACCTCCCCTTACAGCCTCATCCCACACCTCTGGTTCAAACAGCAACACAAACATAAACCCCTGGGCTATAACATAACAATAACAATGGGGCTGTGCTCTGCCCCTTAAAGAAGGCAAACTTCTCCTCCATTATAGCATGCCCCCTAGCCCTGGGTACCTTATTAGCTCCTGGAGACTTACTGCACTTGGAGGTAGCGAAGCAGGAAGCAAAATGTCTTGGAAAAATTTCTTGTACAGGAGCTCCTTCTCCTGGAAGTTGCCAGAAAGAATGAACCTGGCCAATCCCAGCCCCAAACTTCTATGCATCCAGGGCCCTTCCTCCTTCCACTTAGCTGTCCACCTGCAGGTGCTGGCTAATTACCTCATTAGCCTGTTGCTCAGGTAACCTGCAGCTGTGGAGCTCTGCCTAGCCTGCAGAGCCCCGATGGCTATGCTGTTTCTGCCCTTTAAGGAGCAAGCACACCTTAATGCTCTGCAACAGCATCATTAAAGATACATAAGAGACATCTTCCCAACAGATACCCAAAAGCTTGTTTTGGACCTAAAAAGATTTTTGAGAAGATGACATAGGAAATATTAAATCTACTAGTATGGATAGTGAGAAATATTAAGAGCCACTAGGGTATAACTTCCCAGGTGAAAAGGACATCAGAGGAGGTCAGTTCATTACAATAAAAGGACAACAGGAGATGGATGACAATCAAAGCAATCCATGGTGGTGACAGCATGAAATTTGGGAGAGTGTGACAAGGATTGGAAAGAGTATTCTCACTTCCCCTCCACACCTGGTCCAACTATCATAAACAAGAGATCTTGTTAGAGTGGATTCCATACAGCTAGGGATCACCAAATTATCAGAAGGCAGAGACACAGTTAGTATAGAGGCACTAGAAGCTTCTATATCAGGCCTTGGTCTTTAATGAGTTCCTCGGGACTCTTCCATGGGTCTATTTTGGAGCTGTGGGGGAGGTAAGTAACTACTATTCCTCTGGGAAAAAATAATTGTGGACATCTCTTGTGGAGCCTTTCTGTCCATAGTCCTCCTCCTCAAAGGGTTAAGCCCAAGAGAGGATGATCTGACTCCATATGTGGTATGTTACACCATAACCGAAAGTGAAAGAATGAAATTTAATAAAACGAAATGTAGTTGGGAGGAGGGGGAGAAACAGAAGGGGGCAGAATCAGAAAAAAAATCTTCTAACTGCAAGACCTATTAGCCTATGAAACAGTTTCATTAGGGAAGTTTTGGAAAACTAAAATTGAAAAACTCAACAAGAAAAAATGTATGCTGTAGAGAACAATTCTACATTGAAAAGAAAATAATTGGTTGATCTCACAGGTTTTTTCCATCTCAACTTTACATAATTCTGAAAATCATTTTCCAGCTCCTTCTATTCTCTTCTGTTCAAGATCTTATTCTCCACCCCTCCCAGTGGCATCTGAATGCTTTCCCACAAATATTAAGCAACATGAAAAACATCTGTCACATTTCATTCCTTCTCCTCTGTAAGCAGATCTCTTCTACTTTCAACCTTTGGCATCTAAAATTAATGAACTGTACAGTTTCTTATTTAAAAATAAAGTATGTGAATGTAAAGACTGTTATTTTTCTTATTACTCTTAGATCTAAATAGGACATGCATGCTACATATTCTTTTTGCCTTTTTTATGGAAAAAAGGAAAACAATATACATGGGTATTAAAGGAAAAAAGGAAGAGAAGGAAGTGGAAAAAATTCCCTAAAATTGTACTACAAGCTAGTATATGTTTCTTTCTGCCATATAATGTGGATTACAAGATGAAGGATTCCTAAGAGCCTAGTACCAGGTTTTGATGCATAGAATTCCTATTGAAATAGACAGAATCGGGCTCCATTTAAGTAACCAGTTACTGACTTCTTCAATGGATGCTAACTCCAATGAATTTTTATGACCTTTACATGTATGTAAGGGTCACAAAAATAAGTTAATGGCCCTCCATTTTCTTTTCAGCTTTGAGATTTTTTTTCTATCATAACATTCAAGGAACTCCATTTAACTATTTATCTGGAATCTCTTTTGCATTTGAAAAATGTGTTAATATGTAAAGTGTGCATTATTCATATATTCTGCTGTGATTTATATACTTTATGAGAAATATGCTCAACTGGACTTTCATTTCTTGCACAGCCAGAATTGTTAATGCCAACCAGAGCTGTCTGAAAGTACCTTAAAATGAAGTTACAATAGTCACCTTGGACACCCTATCATTGATAAATGAAATAACTATAGGCCAGAAGCATCCTCCTCTCTTTAATGACCATATATACAAACTCAATGAAGGAATGCTGGAGAACTCTATTATCCCCAGCCACAAATATAACATGGAGTTCCCTAAAAATTGCTGCTAAATTCCTAGCTTAGGTTGCCCTTCCAGCTCCACCATTATCCTTAGCTCTGACAGCTCTTAAATTTGGAACCAATACTACCTTAACCCTAGCCCCATGAGCCAAGGAACCACAACCTTGTATCTGGACTGGGTTATCTTTTTTCATCTATCTCCAGCAGTGCAAGGACATGGCCAAGTGCCTGGGGCAAAGCAAAAGCAGAGATTTTCAGTTGCCACAGCAATCATGAACACAAATGTGAACCTAAACATGTGGCTGTCTGCAGCAGCTGCTTCTTTTTTTCACTTCCCTGCCACCCATGACAAGTTGGCACCCAGGGTATTCGCCCCTACCATTCCCTCCACTAGTTATGCCATTGTCCACCCTAACCCTAACTCTTGCAGCCCTTTCAGCTATATCCTCAATCCTAATGTGGGGAGCTCAGCAACTCAACATAACCCTTACAGCTGTTGGACTCTAGTCAGTCACCAGTGTTGGACTCCTGTCATGTCTGGTGTGGCTAGGGGTGGAGTAGGACAGGGCATGTCAGGGTCCATTAGTTGGGACAGTCAATGAGTACTCTATCAGTAGAACTGGTATATGACCAGTTAAAATACTAGCTGTATGCAAGTTGGCAGGACCGGATGATCTGCATATGAAAGTGCTGAAGGAGCTGGCCAAAGTCATCGTGGAACCTCTCCACAACTCTTCCACAACTCACGGCACTCTGGAGAAGTCCCTGAGGACTGGAAGAGGGCCAATGTTGTGCCCATCCACAACAAGGGAAGGAGGGAGGACCCGGGTAACTATAGGACAATCAGCTTAACTTCCATCCAAGGGAAAATCCTAGAAAAGTTCATCAAGGAGTCTATGTGCGATAAGCTTGTAGAAGGTAGGATTCTGAATAACAGCCAGCATGGCTTCATTGTGGGCTTCATTGGTAAGATCTTGCCTTACCAATTTCATTTCCTCTGAGAGAGCAGCTTGACATTGTATAGTTTGACTTCCAAAAGGCCTCTGATCTAGTATCCCACAATATCCTTGCAAGAAAATTGGAGGATCATGGGCTTAACTCCGAGACAGTCAGGTGGGTGAGAAACTGGCTGCAGGATAAAACCCAGAGAGTCATAGTGAATGGATCTATGTCATCCTGGCGAGAAATGGGCAGTGGTGTCCCACAGGGATCGGTGCTCAGTCCAGTACTTTCCAATATCTTTATTAATGATTTAGATGTGTGGGGTGAAGAGCTCATTGGCCAAGTTTACAGACGACACCAAGTTATGGGGGAGCGTGGTCATGCTTGAAGATAGGCTACAGATACAGGTGGACCGAGACAGGCTAGCAAGTTGGGTGGATCAGAATCTGATGAAGTTCAACATTGAGAAATGTAAAGTACTCCACCCTGGGATGAACAACCCCCAACACACCTACAGGCTTGGCAGCAGCAAACTGACTAGCACCATGAATGAAAGGGACCTGGGGGTAATAATAGTCCACAGTATGAATATGAGCCAGTACTGCAATGCTGTAGCCAGTAGGGAAAATAATACAATAGCATGCATCGATCGATGCATCTCCAGCAAAACCAAGGAGGTGATTCTTCCACTCTACTCAGTGCTGGTCAGATCGCACCTGGCGTACTGCGTCCAGTTCTGGGCACCACACTTTAACAAGGACATGGACAAGCTTGAGAGAGTCCAAAGACAAGCCACCCATATGATCAGAGCCTTACATGGAAGCCATATGAGGAAAGGCTGAGGGATCTGGGACTCTTCATCCTGAAGAAAAGAAGACCAAGAGGGGACCTGGTAGCAGCTTACCACTACACTAGGGGAGTACATCAAGGACTCGGTGAGCAACTGTTCACCAGAGCACCTGAGGGGAAAAATAGGAGTAAACCTCCTGGAAGACCAATTCAGGCTCAACTTTAGGAAAAACTTCTTCACAGTCAAGGTGTCCAGACTGTGGAATAAGCTCCTTTCAGAGGTGGTACAATCATCTACCATGGAAATCTTCAAGAGGAGACTATAGGGTCACCTTGCTGGGGTACCTGACCCCCAGTTATCTTTCCTGCTTGGTTCAGGGGGCTGCACCTGATCATCTTCTGGGGTCCCTTCCAGCTTTACAATCTATGAATTTATGTATTAGGATACTGTTGGTGATACAATACTACCACTACTTTTAACAACTTTGTTAGTTGTAATAAAGAGACCACAAGTCCCAGTTCCTAGTAATAAAGACTCTTTTGGGGGTTATTGTTCCCAAACTACAAGATAACACCAAATATCAGACATGGTATAAGTGAGGCTCATTTGTGAGACAAGGCACTGGCATAAAATATGGCCTTATCACAGTGCATAATATTTAGGACTCCCAAGCCCCTTTTATAGATTGATCAAAACAACTTTGTTTACAACATACAGCTCCAGTTCCAACAATCACTAGACTGATTTAGCTGGCACCATTCATATCTAATTTTCACTAGACATTGTGATTCTCCCAGCAGATAGGAGGACCTGTTCAAGCTGCCATCAAGGCCTACTTTGTTTCATGCTGCTAACAAGCCTCTGTATGATTTCTATGTGTACTTATCAATGGTTGGACCAGTCCACGTTCCAGCAAGGCCTACACCAGCAAGCCCGACAAGCCACAATCTTAACTATGGATATGAGTGTTCTGTCAGCCCAACCCCTAGCCCAAGCTCTGTAAGCTCTAGTAGCGGCATCCCTACCTCTTATCCAAGTAGATCCCTAACTGACACAACCAGAACCTGAGCCTACAGTTTCCTACCAGGTCTATCCTTAACCCGAATTTTGCAAGCTCTAGTTCCTGAAAGTATTATTCTAGCTGGAATAACAATAAATGGGCAGGTGTCGCAGTGAATGTATCGATGTATCATATTCTAAAACAAGGACCAGGGAGAATCAAAAACGCTAGGGGGAGGGTGGGAAAGAATCCAAAGTAGGGGGATGATTTATTTTTCTGAAGGAAAAACAAGTTTAGGAGCTAAAAGCATAATCTTAGTTGCAATAAAAGAATATGCATTGAATGTTCTAGTACAGGGGTTCTCAATCCCTGGGCCGTGGGCCAGTGCCGGGCTGCAGCACGGTCTGCTGCCAGACCAGAAGTGGCAACAGACCAGCAAACCGTGGCCCCACCAGAGCCAGGCAGAGAAGCCACGGCTCCTTCCACAGGGCCTGCAGCAGTGCAGGGTTTGGCCCACCCCACCACTCCCCGCCGAGTGGGTGGGGGTATCCTTACCTGTCTGCTGGCCAGAAATTCCAGCCACTGTTAGCTGTGACTGTTGGGCTGTGGTTTTCTGGGCCGTGGTTTGCCAGGCCACAACGTAAAAAATGGGAACCCCTGTTCTAGTGGATGCTCCTCTTGCCCAGCCTCATGCCACTGGAAAATAAAACCAAAACATGAAAAAAACCCATATAATTTCATACTGCATAAATACAGCCTATCATCTAATGCAAAAGCTCTTCTTGCAACCATAAACCAGGAGATGGTGTTAGAAGAATGATTCTCACAATTTCTGTTTAGTCCTTTATATTGCCCAATATACATTAAGTCTCTAAACCAAAATGCATCTGTGGTTAATCTGATAGTGTTTCCTAAATTCAGAACTAGCCAGCTCTTTACTTAGTAAGACTTGATCATTACAAGAAAGTTTGAATCCAAAATATATGTTAAAAGGTCTCATTAGACGATCAGGCTGGATACTATGCCATAGTTAATTTCATGTTTATTAAAAATTAATAGATTTAATTCAATTTTGACATAAAATAGTGCCTTCAGTTTGAAAATTAAAAACTGAAGTTAAAAAAGTGCTGTGGTCTCTCAGAATGCTGGAGGTTGATGAGTTTATGAAAAGAGCTAAATGAGTTCGTTGCCTGTAGTAGGTAGGGACTGGATTCAGTGACCCAGAATTCCAATCAGTAGATGTGAGCAGATTTCTTAAACGAGGAGTTTGCTGTCTTAGCATTAAACATTGCCATGTACAATGATATGTGTGTGTAAGTGTGTGTGTGTATATCTGGACTGGTAATGGCTGTCATGTGAGCTCTGTAGTCTCTGTAAATAAATGTCAGTCTAGTTTCCAGGAAATAAGTATCTACATCACAAAAAAGATGAATCGCATTTGGTCCTAATTATTACCTCTTCAGCAATGTCAAAGAGAAATGAAGGTCTTAATGTACACAGAGACTGACCTTCGCTTCTTAGAAGTAATCTTGAATCAGAGTTTATGGTGGCAGGGAATTCTACATTATTTCTGCTGTTACTTTACATTTTTTGTGTATTAAGAAGAAAGATAGAAATCCAGTTTTCTTTGTGTCCATGTCCAGACAAGCGCGGCTGAGGGGTATGTGGCACCACAGACCTGCCTGCAGTGCCACATTCCACACATCTAGTTGTTCTCCCCACTGCAAGAGAGCACCGGGGGCAGGGGTTGACCCCTGGATATCCAGGGGTTAACCCCTCCTCCCCACCCCCCCCTCCCCAAAAGCGGAGCAGCACACACACAGGCAATATGTGCCGCTCATAATCAGAACCTGGCCAGCCAGAGCCACACTACGGATGCCAGCCAAGCTCCTCACTGCATCCCCGTGAAGCCCCCAGGGACCCAGGTAAGGCTTCTGGGGACAGCCCAGTGCTGGCCCCAGCCTCTCCTACCCCATTCATGGTAACCTGCTGTGCCCCAGAGCACACGTGGCACAGGCATTCCCTGGGAACAACTAGCGGTGGTACAAGGTACGCCACTGCCAGTTGACCCCAAGGAACCAAATGTCCACACACATGTGGACATAGCCTGTGAGTTCTTAACACTATCCCACCAAAAGCACCATAAAACAGCTATAGTATGCCTCCACTAAGGTAAACCTGAGAGCAGTTTGGTCTAAAAGCTGCTACCAGCTGCCTCTACCCTGTTGAGGTGTAGCTCATGTTTGCAGAAATTTGTTTTAGTGATCCTGAATACTAATAAAAAAATATAGAACAAAAACAACCTCTTCACCCAGTGTCTGGTCATTATTTAGGTACACTACACCTAGAGTCCTTAGATTTACTACAACAGCAACTTCCATTTTTCTGTGCATGTCCAGCTAATTCCTGAAGGTCAAATTCTCTTACCTTAGCTACCTGGACTTCCTGCTGTATTTGATTCATGAGTTCATCATCATTATGTCCCTCAAATGCCTTTTTGGTTGGCTTTGCTTTGAATGCAATGGATCCCCTTTTGTCAGTAGTTAGAAGTGTGAATCCTAAATGCTCATTGCTTGGAATAAAATCCTTTTAAAATGAATGGTTTCAGAAGTAATGCTCAGGTTTAAATAAATACTCAGGTTTAAAGTAATACATTCCCTCTTAAATGCCTACCAACAGAACTTCTATAAGTTGGTTATAATAATACACTGAACCACTGAACACTTTCTTACTTCTGAAATGTTGGGATATGCCACTCAAAAGTTTTTATATTGGAACCAAGCTGATATATAGTGATACCTTCTAATAAGAATTAGAATTAGAATTAGAATTACTCTGAGGGTCTTTTTAGTAAGACCCTCAGAGTAATAATCAGGCCTCACACTATAATTTCAAATGAGTAACACATCGGTTTTCTAATTAAAAGTCCACCACTAAACAGAAAAGATGCAGAAAAGCATTTACAAATCATTTTAACATTTTACATCAGTGTTCTGTAATATAAAATATTGAAAACAACTATAAATAGAGACTTTGCTCATGATCATTTAGACAAAAAATTAAGACCCTACAATAAATGGCAGATGCATTCAACAAAATTCTGTATATAAATAATGAAAATACCTACATATGCAAATGTGTCCTGTTGTTCCAGTAAGGGACTGTACAATGGAAACACAAGCCAATTCTCTCACCTCCTGTCCTCCTTCTCACTGATAAAGTGAGAGCTGGGAAAGGGGAGAGGGTACTACTTTTTACACTTTTTACTATTTTAAATCTCTTTCAAATAAAAGGTAGCATGGGCGAAATGATTCTTCTGTTATTCTGTACAGACAGAAGAGGTAATTCTTGTGCCTGTTATCAACATTATCAGCCAGAAATGTTAAAAAAATAGGAGTCTAACTCCCCCAAATCATAACATTTTCAAACACAAATTTCTCAAGGTCTTTCATACGACTTGAGGGCTTAAAGGGGAGCCACCTCTACCCCTCTCCCTATCACCTGCAAATAATGTCTTACTTCAAGGTCAAAATTCAATGCTAAACATGCACACAAGGCTATAAACTCTCAGTCTGCTGATGCATAGGAGCTCTACTTAGCTGTCCTATGCCCTAAAGCAGTGCTTCTCAACCAGGGTGATGGGACAAGGAGATAAGCAAGGTGTGAGGAGATACGTGGAGGAGGACAGACAAAGGCTTTCCCTGCCTGGCTGCTGCCCTGTCTTGACTGCCTGGCTTCTCTACAAGGAGGTAAGCACCATAATACACAAACAATTTTTTGAAATGTGGTGATGCTCAATTATCATTAGAGGTGTGCCTTGTGTCTAAAAAGATTCAGAACCACTTCCCTAACGATGAAGAACGAAAAGTCTTTTTCCTTCTCTAGCTGGACGAGGTGGGCCGCCACTCATCTCACACTCTTTTTCCATGTTCTTCTACCTTTCCTATACTTCTGTTTCTTTTCTCTCATTTTGTCTCCCATTCTTTATTTTACTGCACCCACTACATTTATTTTCCTGTTTCCTAAAACAGTCCTCTTTCTGCTACAAATTTCAGTCAAGCATGTTAGAACTAGGAATGGCATTTCTTCATCTCTGTAAACCTAAGCCAAAGCCTGCTGAAACCAGTGGAGAGTTCACTGGGCCCTGATCAAGCCTTTTATTTGCATGTGCAAGAGTTTATCTACATGAGACATCTGGAGATTAACAATTTTCTCAAAGGTTAGGGACAGATATTCAAAAAACCTGAGGCTGAATTGATTCAATCTTTGCAAGTTTGTCTAATCTGGCTAGGCTAAACCAGTTTCTAACTGTATAGACATCCCAGAAATGCAGGCACATACCTGCAGTGGCTCAGGCTAGCTCGGGGGTGCTACAGCAGCCTACCCTGCCTGTTGATTCTACCTGTTGATTCAGCACGGACCATAGCCAGCATGTGATTTTCTAGCTAATACACAGACACCTCTCCATAAGGCAGAAGGGAGTGGGGAATTCTTGTTTAGCAGGGTGTGGTGAGGGGGAGTGGGGTGAGCAGCCTGCAGTCCCTGCCAGAGCTGCAGCTAGGGAGCAGAGGGGAGGGGCCAGCCCTGCTGTGGAGCAGAGAGTCCCACCCAGCCCAGACAGCATGCTGGGGGTGTCTGATTTGTCTTAAACCAGCAAGGGGCCTGGGAAAGACATTGCATAAATTAGTTTGACCCAAATCAGTTAGGTCTGATACTACATTCAACCAGGCTTATCTGAAACTTGTTTTAGCCATTTTCAAACTGATTTATGTGCACTGAACATCTGTTCTGTTACAGGTTTAAACCAGCTTCTGATCACTTAAATCAGTTTATATGTAATGTCTATCCCTAGCCAAAATGTGAACCAACTGTATGGTACCTAATGAAGATAACTCAGACTTCCTGCTTTTGCTGTTACCCTGCTTATCTGTTGGATTCTACTTTTGCCTCCAGCCAACTTAATTATACATTTCTTTGGAATATCATACTTGCCAGCATCCTAGGGTGGCCATTGGTCCTGTTTTATACTTGACTGTCTTGTTTTGAAACCTTTATTCCCTGTCCATTCATGAATGATGAGCAGACTACAAAAAGTTCCGTTCTTCAGTTCACTGGTGGAAATACATGTCAATCATTTGTCCTTACAATTCTATTGGCTGTGCCTAGAGGTAGGGCAGTGCACAGCCAGGAGGAGCAAAGTTCTGAGCCAGCCAGAGATGGAGAGAGGGAGAGAGTGAGGGAGGGAAGGAAGGAAGAAGGGAGGTGTTCCAGAGGCTGTTCCCTACGTGACTGTACAAGGAGTTGTGGCTGCAGTGCACATGCAGGAACAGTGAAAGCCGAGGCACTGTTGCATGGCTGACCTCCTTGGCTCTTGGCTGGGCATGTGTGGGTGGGCCTGAGCCCTGGGAGCAATTGAGTTGCCAGAGCCGGGCAGTTGGTCTGCATAAACACAGCCCTATGCTGCACTGGCATATAGTAATGGCTTTGAAAGCAGGCAGGTGGAGCACTGCATTTGTATGCCAGTGGGACTGGGAGGGTCTTTGCACCCACAGAGCAGCCCCGTGAGTCCCTGGGGTTTCCTGCTGCACAGCGAGGGGGAGCTTTGAGCAGAGAGGCCTCCAGGCTCCTGGACAGCTGGGCCAACTCATTAAGCCATTGTTTCTCCTCCAGGACAGGCAAACCTGTCTGTCTCCTGGGGAAGGAAAGGAAGTCCTGCTGGGCAGCTGGGTGTACTGCCACAGGCATCCAACACCCACAGATCCCACTCAGCCCAATTCTGACCAGAATGTGGCCAGGGCAGATTCCTCGGTGCCCAGTGTCTGTGCTGAATAGGTGGGTAAGTGAGGTCCCTGTACAGTGTGTGACCCTGGTTCCCAAGTGCGGAGCTGGGCTGGAGTGAGACTGGATCCCACTATGGGGAGGGGGTGCTCGAGCTTCACACGTGCTATGCCACATTCTCTCAAGCTTGGACTGTCTGGAAAGGGTGACAGACCTGTGGGATATTTGAAACCCTGATGCAAAGGGAACGAGGCAAGGCTCACTGCTGACTGAACTGCAGATGTTCACAAACTTGCTGTTGATCCTAGCACTTGCTCTTCCTCATTTCACAGGGTGCCATGCATTCATCAGCATGGGGTTCAAGGACCAAATAGCAGTCTTTCTGTGATGTCCCCACCTTTTGCTGCTGATTGGCCAAGGGGCCCAGTGGCCCTACCCCTCACTACTGATTGGCCAACGATGCAGCGACCCCTGCCCCTCACAGCTAATTAACTGAAGGGGCCGATGGTCCTACCCCTCACCAAGGAGATGCCCTGTATTCCAGGGATGCATCAGTGGCCACTCTACTGCATTCAATTTGCAAGGTTACAATCTGCTTGTTTTCTGTTTTTTCTGTTAATTCTTCATGTGTTTGCATTGTCAGCCTACATCAATTGTTAGCATCTGCCTTCTCATTTTAAAGTTACATGGTGATAAATCCCCCATATGGGGAAAATTACTGCACACATTTAAGGGCTTCTAGTTGGGGGTATGAATATTAATTGTGAAAAATAAGTAATGTGTCTCTATGTCATACTGCTATTATTATTTCTGTTATTTTTTTGTGTCACTGCAATACATTCTAAGATGTAAGAAGAAAATCAAGCCAACTTTAAGTACAACCACTAAAGGGTATATCTACACAGCACAAAACAAGGTAATAATATACAGTAAAATCTCCATTATCCAATATTTCACTAACTGGAATACTCTATTAATTGGAGTTTCTGGATGGCCACAGGGAGGTGAGCTGGGGGGAAAGCTTGCACACGGTGGCCACTGCCACCACCCACCACCCTGTGCTGTCACTGCTCCATGTGCGGCCACCACCACCCCTGCACTCAGCGATATCTGAAAGCCCTGCCGGGTTATTTCAGATACTGGAGTTTTTACATAACAGATAATCCCCTTACCATGGGGATGCCACGTAACAGAGATTTTATTGTACCTTGATTCTCAAGGTATTTTAGTTTGGACAGAGTACCATGCTAATGCAGCTGTACTGTTTCCAGTACCTGCTGCAGCCCATTCAGAGCTAGATGATACCTCTGCATGGAACAGCTTCTGCTATATAGCCATACTCCAAGTGAAATGGATCATTGTGGGGACCCAAATGAGCAGCTTCTTGTACCCTGGTGGAAAGGGATAGGGGAAGGGTCTATCTATCTCCACTTTGCTATTTATCCCAAAGGTTGTATTATTTCCCCAAAGTCCTTCCATTGTCTGGATAAGCTCTTTATAGGAAGTTCCAGTGGCAGCAAGTAAGTCCTTGGTTGCGTATAGCTTTACTAGAGATAGGAATGGACAAGAGACCTTGAATCTGATAGAGCTAAAGGTCCTCCCACAGATCCCTTGAGTTCTGGGAATTGCACCCCGCTACTCATCCTAGGCAGCAGAGCTGGCAGTCTTGACCTCCTATGGACCGACAAGAGGTAAAGCACTGCTCAGCCTGGTACTGGCAAAGGGGGATGATTTAGTCAGTGACCTAATAATTGAAGGGAAGCTGGGAGACTGACCACAAGCTGATAACTTTCACTATCTACCGCAAAGCTGGCAAGTCAGTCAGCAGTGCAGAAGTCCTCAACTTCAGGAAAGCTGACTTTGACAAGCTCATGAGGCTCTAAGGGATCATGACTTAAAGGGGAGGGGATTTCAGAATGAGTGGTTTCTCCTCAAGGGAGAGATCCTGAAAGCACAAGCAAGGTACATCCCATCTTGGAGGAAAGAGAGCAAAAGGGCACAGCAACCGCTTTGGCTCTATAGGGGACTTGTGGACCTCCTGTGTCTAAAAAGAAAGTCCTGTAAAGGATGGAAGACTGGAATCACCACAAAGGAGGAGTATTCTACACTGGTCCGGACTGTTGGGACCAAACCAGGAAAGCTAAGGCTGCGACTGAACTCCAACTGGCTACACATATCAAAGACAATAAAAAGTCCTTTTTTAGATGTGTGGGGAGCCAGAAGAAAAGCAAGGGTAACATTGGACCCCTGCTAAACCAAATGGGACAACTGACAACCTACACCCAGGAAAAAACAACCCACTTAATGGGTATTTTGCTCGATTTTTCACTAGCTCAAAGGGACTGCCCTACTCAACACAGTATGGATGGCCATGGGTGAGGGAGAATTGTTACCCTACATTTCTATAGACCATGTAAAGGAACACTTTGAGAGGCTGGACACCTTCAAGTCAGCTGGCCCGGACAGTTTGCACCCCAGGGTACTTAAGGAGCTGGCAGGTATCAAAGCTCAGCCACTGGCATGGGTCTTGGAGAACTCATGGCGCTCAGGTGAAGTGCCCAGAGATTGGAAGAAGGCCAATGTAGTGCCTATCTTCAAAAAAAGGGAGGAAAGTAGATCTGGAGAACTACAGGCCTATCAGCCTGACCTCTATCCCAGGGAAGATCTTGGAAAAAATTATCAAAGATGCTATTCTTGACAAACTGGCTAATGTCACCATCCTGAGGGACAGCCAGCATGGGTTTGTTATGGGTAGGTATAGCTGACCAAACTCATCTCCTTCTATGACCAGGTTCTATGACCACCTGGACAAAGGAGAAGAGATTGACATCATATATCTTGACTTTAAAAAAACCTTTGATCTGGTGCCCCATGATCTCATCATTGAAAAATTGCCCAACTGTGGCCTTCGCTACACCACAGTCCGATGGCTGGGAAATTGGCTCGGAGGTCAGACCCAGAAAGTGGCAATTGATGGAAGTAAATCATTGTGGTGCGTCATAACCAGTGGAGTCCCCCAAGGCTCCATCATTGGGCCTATACTCTTTAACATCTTTGTTAATGATGTAGACATTGGTGTCAGAAGCGGACTGGCCAAGTTCGCTGATGACACCAAACTTTGGGGTAAAGCGTCCACACCTGAGGATAGGCTGGTGATCCAGGCTGACCTCAACAGACTCAGACAATGAGTGGATGAAAACCTGATGACACTTAACACCAAAAAATGCAACAGTTCCCCCCCTGGGGAAAGAAACCCTGCCGCAAGGCTCAGCAGTGCTATGCTGGCTAGCACTACGAAAGAAAGGGATTTGGGGATCATGATTGACCACAACATGAATATGACCAATCAAATAATGTGATACCACAGCTGGCAAAGTGAGCAAAACTCTGGCTTGCATCCATAGATACTTCTCAAGAAAATCCCAGGATGTCATCCTCCCACTGTCCTCAGCCTTGGTGAGGCCGCAGCTGGAGTACTATATCCAATTCTGGGCTCCACAATTTAAAATGACCTGGAAAAGCTTGAGAGAGTCCAGAGGACAGCTACGTGCATGATCAGAGAGCAGGACAATGGGCCTTATGATGAGAGGCTGAGAGCCATGAGACTCTTCAGTCTGTAAAAGCACAGGCTCAGGGGGGACCTGGTGGCTGCCTATAAGTATAAGAGGGGTGTACATCAGGATCTGTGGGAATGCCTGTTCACCTGAGCACCCCAAGGGACAACAAGGTCAAATGGTCACAAACTCCTCCAAGACTGTTTCAGGCTGGACATAAGGAAAAACTTCTTTACTGTCTGAGCCCCCAAGACCTAAAATAGACTACATTCAGAGGTGGTACAAGCACCTACTCTGGACTCTCTTAAGAAAATTTGGATGCCTATCTTGCTGGGATCCTTTGACCCTAGCTGACTTCCTGCCCCTGTGGCAGGAGGCTGGACTTGACGACATTCCAAGGTCCCTTCCAGGCCTAATGTCTATGAAATCTATGAAATCTAATTGTTTTTAAGAAACAGAGAAAATACTGTAAGAAGAGCTTTACCACACTACTTCCTGTCCAGGTCTCTCTCGTGGGCCTACATAATGTAGGGGGAGATTAGGTCCTTTTTATTTAATTAGCCTTGACAATGTCAAAAGGAAATACAGAAATGTCAAGCTATTTTTGTCATCTCTGAGCTGAATTAAAATAATTGCTAATGATGGCATCCAAAGTTTGTAAGCCTGGAGAGTCAAGGATCCAGAAGTGAATTCTCATTTTGTTTTCAAGGTACTGATTGACTTGCTATTAGTGATAGGCCAGCCTCAGAGATTTAATTCAGACAGACACTGTGGGCAGGAAAAGCCACATATATGAAGGCATTTGGAAACCCCTCAAAGTTTTCTGGGAATTCATCACTTGGTTCTGGGCCTGGTTTGCCTTCCAAGATCTCTCTGTAAAAAAGGCTGAGGCTTCCATTGGACATACAAGATTTTTGGGAGACTTCATTAATCTACTGACTCACCAGCAGTCACTGATTCCTGAAATACATGATTTTCTGCAAAAGTATCTTTCTAGAGCTCCCAAATGAAGTTCACCTCAAAATTTCCTAATTCAAAAAGGAGAATCGAAATACATTTGTTAAGATATTGTCTGGAATGGCTGCCTGTAATTTTGGCAGGGAGCGAAGGGGGATCAAAAAAAGTTCCCTTGGCCATCCCTCCCATTCCATTGCATTTTGAGGGCATTGGGATCTCTTAAATCACTTACAAACAGGTTTTTCTATAGGAAAACAGGGAGGTGTCACTGCCTACCTTTACACATGCTTAGGAATGGTCTGACAGCACAGAATCTCATCAACAGAGGGAACTGGAGTGAAGCACAGGGATACAAAAGCATGTTGGCTGACAATGAAGCCCAAAATCAGTGCAGCAGGTGTTTGAACAGGATGGTGAGACTTGTGAAACAGGCCTGTAGCTCTAGGAAACAGATGGTAAAGATGTGGGAAAGGGCTTTCCGATTTCATTGATGTTTCCTAACTGAAAATCCTTAGCTGGGAGCACATCGGTGCTGAGAAGTGGGCTTGGGGCTAATGTGTGAACGAGATTGATGAAGGGGAAGCCTAGGGATAGCTTGAGGCTACTGTGTGAGCTGAGCAAACCCAACTCTGATGTATAGAGTAAGGCTCTGAGCAGGAGTTTCTGTTAACAGTCCTTTTATTTTCATTCTCACTATAAGCAGTTGTCTAAAAGGACATGCTTGTTGTTTGAATTCTGGATTTGCTCTTTAACCAAACAGGAACAACAGAATACAGGCGTAACTTGAATATCGCACCCTTCAATATTATCAATATTTCATAATTTCATATCATGGGCTTCTCCAGAGCAACCTGAAATACAAATAATTAGTATTAATGATTCCAATAAAGACACGGACTGCCCCTGTAACCTTTCATGATTTCCTAGCCACACCTTGAGCTGGCAAAGCTAATGAAATATACTGTAGAAAAATATGCATTCATGAAAATGTTAAAGTAACATGGTTGCAACAGTCAAAAAATAAACTTGAATGGGCTTCTCTGGCCTCTTGTAGCAGTGTCATAACACTTTTTTGCTACCTGATCACTTTATTTCACAAGTAATCACTGTCATGTTTTTCCCTCCTAGAACCTTCTATTATCTAAGAAGCATCCTGCATCTTTCTTTTCTTTTTCATACTTGCACTAGGTTCATTATATTACTCTCCTGTCATTATGAAACCCACACCTGATTTTTCAAAGGTTTTGACTACACAAAGCTGAAGCTGCTGCACTCGGTAGACAATGCTCACTACCACTAAAAAAGCAAGACGTTACATAAACTCTCTCTATGTTATGGAGGCAATATTGCTTCTTCTGTAAAGTTGTTCCAGTTGGGAAGATCTTTGTGTTTTCACTAGGGCTGCAAGCAAGTGTTGAGATGTGCAGGATCAGAGACTTAATCAGCAGTCATGTGCTATCCATTTTCTATTAAAATACCAGCTGAGTAATCTTAGGTGCAATTTAGAGGGTGAGTGAATTAACTAGTAAACTAAGTTAGCTGCAAATTTAGGGGCTGTATATATGCCAACAAATATTCACCCTCACATTAAGAGCTTATTTTTAATCTGTACTAGATTGTTATAGTACTTTTACTACATACTTCTCATGAGATTGTCTTTCATGGACTGTTAGTCTGGCATATAGAATAAGTGATGGAGTAAATTTTGTAAGTCCCCATGCTGTTCCTATTGAAGTGAACAGAAAAAAAACTATCATTGACTTAAACAGTAGAGGAACAAGCCTAAATGATAAACTCTATTCACTGAACTACAAAAACACTAATTAGAGTGGGATCTTGCTATTTTGCACTGATGACTGGAATATCTAATGTGCTTTGTTGATTATTGTGAATTAAAAAGGATGCAAGATTTAAAAAAACCAACAAGCATACTGTATCACAAAGGGCTTTGTTTATTTTACAGCTGTGTTTAATGAATATTCAGAAATAGAAACAATAATGCTTCAACTGGTGTAACAGTAATGAAATAAAAGTAGCTTTATATATAATCAGCAATTCAGCAAAATTATCTCTATAGAATTTTAGGATCATCTAGATCATTGAGCTTCCTTACCCTCTGGCATAGGGTATGCAGTCCACCAATAAACTATTTTCAGCTAACATTTAAAAGCTTGAATATAGCCTTCCTAGGGTTCCCACAACACTCAGCAATACCTTTTGTTCCATTATTTTTACATGTGTAGTTGAGTTTAACTAATTTATGCTGCTTTACACCATACAAGCAAATGGACTATAAAACTAAAGATTTGGTAATATTAGCCTGCTCTAATATTACATTTTTGTATGATAGTATAATGAGACCCTCAGGCTTGATAAAACTATGAGAACCAAAAGTCAACAAGATTCTGCTATAAGAAACACATACTGTGCTATGGATTTATTTATTTATTCATTAGTGTTGTTTACATTTAAGGCAAAACCCCTTCCCAAGGCACCTGACCATGGGTACCCCTTTGGTTTAAAAAAATATTTTTCCAACAGTGAACCCGAATGTCCATTTTTTCTGATGACCAGAACTCCTCTTTTCATCTGGCAAGCAACCACACTTAGGTTGATGCCAATACCTTCATGATAGCCACTACTGATTAACAGTATGGCTCCATTACCAAGTTACTGGGCCCACAATAACCTCTTGCTAGGCCAGATGATCTTTTCCCTTCTTTTCAAAACTAAGAAAATAACCATCAGCCACTTGTCCATTATTTATGAAATATAAGATGGTCTATAGTTTAGGACTCCTCCAGTCCAATATATTACATATGCCCTGGAAAGTTAGAACTGGAATTAGAATCTACATTCATCCACCTTTGATTCACAATACGCCCTCAAACAAGTCATTTTAACTCTACACAAACAGCTCATTGTGCACTACCTGGGGCACGTGCAGCAGGAACATGCTCAGGGCACAGCAGTGGTGCAGGGTCCGGCCCTGTGAGGCCTCCTTGGAGAGGCCTTCAGTGGGGAGGGCAGGGACTCAGCCAGCCTCTTGCTCCAGTTGTCCGGGATCCCCATACACCCCAAGCCTGGGAGCTCTGAGCTGAGCAGCAGCATGGTAGAGCGGTTGGTCTGCAGGGGGAGAGGAGGGGCAGCAGGGTCTGGATCCATGGCAGCAGGTGCTGCCAGCAGTCTGGTCTGGCCCACCCTAGGAAAGGGGAGGGGGAGTGGCAGGCTGAAGCAGCCTGCACCCAGCAGGTGGCTGGCCCCAGGGCAGCAAGCTGGGCTTGTGGTTTGGGTGACAGCCTCCTTGGCCCAGGCCTTTCCAGCTGACTTAGCTGTCCCTCAGCACCTGTGCATGGCCGACCCCTGATCTGAGGCTGGGCAGCACATGGCCCCTTGTGCAGAGCATCATATCTCTGAAATTTCATAGACACTAGGGCTGCAAGGGACCTTGTAAGATCATTGGGTCCAGCCCTCTACCCAAGGGGCAGGAAGTCACCTAGGGTCAAAACTTTATTTCCCTAACAACCTCCATCCCAATATCTCTCCGCTCTCTGCTCAACCAACAGATCCCCTCCACCACCCTCTTCACCCGCCAACAATAAAAAACCCGCTTTTTTAAGGTTTTTTTTGTTTTTTGTAACAAAAAATAAAGTTTTTTTTGTTACAACCATGTCCATGTCCTGAGAGTGATGCTGGGGGTGAGCAGGGGGTAGAGAATATGTGGGTCATGGAGCAGATGGGCTGGAGTGCGGAGTGCAGGGGGTTAGGCAGGGCCTCCCACAGTTGGTGCTCTGGCCCCCACTGGCAGGTGTGCAGCTGTCCTGGGGCTTGGGCGAGGGGATGCTTGCTGGGTCCAGCAAGGCCAGCACCATGGCTAGCAGGAACATGGGGTGCTGGTCATCACTGGCAATGGCAGGGGCTGTGGCAGGGGCTGGGGCAGGCATGATGCAGGGGGGCTGCCACATGCTGCTAGGCACACAGCTCCTGGGCAGGGAAGGGGCTGGCCAGGAATCAGAGGGTGGGACTATGTTTCTAAGATGGCTGCCAAGTGATGACAGGTGGCTCTGGCTTTAACATAGCTGCCAAACGCTAGCTGCCATGTGGCCGGAGGCTGGAGCTCCCCTGGGTGGTCGCAGGAGCACATGGCAGGGCTGAAGGGACTTGGCACTAAATTTAGTGCCAAGACTCTGCATGTGTAGACACCTGCCAAAAATCACTTACTGTGCATTAGCTTAATGCACAGTACATTTAGTTGCACTTAAATGCATGTGTAGATGAATCCTATTTCTATTAACACTGGAAAAGGAAGCACAAAATCAGGATATGGCTAGAAGCATGCTTTCTCACTCTCCAGGCATGTGTCCTACCCACTAGCCTCCTGGGCTAAAAGATAGGTTGTTCTTCTTCCATTTGTGTTTTTTCTGCAACTTATGTTTTGAGACACAACCAGCATTACATGTGTACCTGTGTGACTCTGTTCCGCTTGGACATCTATGCAGTTGTAATGAAACCTTCTTAGTGTATTCAGTAGAGAAGCGTATGCAAAATGTATCTACATAAAATGTATACTGTGTAAGTGCAAACAACAGCCATTATGTAGCTATATAAGTGTTGCTTACTCACATACAGGTTAAGCTGGATTTATTAATAATAGTATTGTAAAGGTGTCTATAAACTGTTTAAGTGATGTTTTCAACTCTAATTTACATGTTATATTTATGTCATTAAAGAACAGGGTTTTTTTCCTCTAGTCATAACAAGTCATTATTTTTTTTAACTGGCAATCAATGCATGCAAAGGACCCATATGCTTAACTATTCCTGGCATTTCAATTAAGTTCTTACACCACAATTCTCCCAGCATCTATTCAAGATCATGCATAATATTTTTGCTAGGATCACCTAACAGATTTCAATCAACTTTACAGTGAAATTTGAATAATGTTTGCCCTAAAGTCATGCATATGCACCACACTGGAGATGTGGTGCATATGTTACAAATAGATTTATTGAACATTACAATATCAAATATAGGTGTGGAAACTGAAAATCAAATACTTCATATGGTGAACATACAGCATCTTTGTCTACTAAAAGAGTTCCTTGATATACAGGTAGCCTTGAAGTTTTTTGGGTGGAGATTCCATTAATAAAATACATATTCCCTCTTGTGGCTTTACCAGAATTGTCCTGAACACATTATCATTAAAATACAATCCCTTAGATCCCCTGAACCAGTTAGACTCCAAGGGCACCTATACACGTGCTGGATGTCTGCTCCAACACCTGCTAGTTAACACGTGTAGGAGCAGACTTGATTGTGTCTGCTAGAGTGTGCTAGTTAGCATACTCTAGCAGCCTCTGTGTCAGATGTATTTAGCATCCCTGTGCTTTAAAATGGTAGCAGGGGTGCTTTAACTAAAGCTTATTTAACAAGCTTTAGTTAAAGCACCCCGGCTACCATTTTGAAGTTCAGGATGCTGAATACACATGACAGTGCAGGCACTTTCATTACAGCGGCTCTCAGAACTGCTTTAATTAAAGTGTGTCTGCCCCCACCACCTCAGAGCACATGTAAACACACCCTAAGGCTAGGTATAGACATTCGAAGAGTCTGAGGCAGAATCAATGTAAGTTAGGCAGTTTTCTTTAAGTGGCATATTTTGCCCTTTGTGGGTGCAGGGGTGGAAATCTTAGACCAGGTTCTTCCATTTTTAAATCAGTCTGTGTGTGCCAAATTTCTGTTCTGTTATAGGTATAGATTGGTTTTGCATGCCAAACTTCTGCTCCAGCAGCCTCCCATGTATCAGTGTCCCCACACTTAAAAATGGTGGGGGGTGGTGCTTGAACTAAAGCTCATTGAACAAGCTTTAGTTCAAGCACCCCCGCTGCCATTTTTAGCACAGGAGATGTGATGGTGCTTTAATTAGAGCAGCTCTCAGAGCCGCTCTAATAAAAGGGTTGCCCCCCCACCCCCTGAAGCATGTGTAAAGGTGCCCATCATGAATAACGGTCATCCTTAGTAGATCCTCTGATCTACTTGTACGTGACTCTACTCTCCACACAAGAAATTTGCTTGCTCAGTATTATCTTGATGCAGTGGTGCTATTCTTTGCTGTCTTGTGAACAGCTGACAACCCATTGTTTGCACTGCTATCATAAGATCTTAAAAGCACTCAGGTTCCAGTTCAACAAAGTTTTTGATCAGGATCAGTCTGCTCCTGATTGTAACTGATCACTGTACTGCTATTCTCTGCTAATGGAACATATCTTTGCAATTCCACTTCATCAGAACAGTGGTCTAGATGGGAACAACTGTTTTTTCACTACTTCCACAATATGCATACTTTTTCATTTTCTTACCAAAAGGTCATCACAAAGGCAATTCAGCAAAAAAAATAAAAATATTAATTTTGGCCAATGCAGAGTCCTAAGGACTCAAATATTAATTCTGCATGAAAAAGTCACCATGATGAATATTCCTGCAACCAAGTAATAATGACTTGCAGTTTATTGCTGGTAACTCTTTAGGTGCTTTGTCATTATGAATGCTTTTGTGTTCACTGTCACTGAACTAATCATTATTAATTTATTGATATCATTTGGATGTCATCTGCAATCTCATGAGACTTCCATTGTAACTCAGCATTAATTAAACATATAATTAAAATGAGCATCTAAGCATCATGAAGTAATTTAGTATTCATCATAATATGCTGATCATAATGGATTCATGTGATATTAATGTTAATGATCAATGTACATCTATAGACATTATATTATAGTTCAGTAGTAATGCAGCATTATGATAAATGGTCACCAGCTCAGTGGGCATTTTGTAAATCTATATATGCACTACATTTTGATATTATTTACTCATGGATTGTTGAAAACAATGTGGTCAGCACATACCTGACACAATGAAGATCAGTCTTATGAGTAGAGCTATGAAAGTACTGCCTATTGCAAATTCAGCCTGGTCTCTTCAGTGTGAGGTTTCAGATCACCAATAAAGATCAAGCAAGAGTTACTTCCGGCTTCCTGCACATACAATTATGAGCCAAGTATCTGATGTGTTTAAAAAAAAGTTAAGTGTTAACTAATCACAATTGAGTAAACACACACAACACAGTAGGCACTGTGAGTAACCTTGAAACCCAAATACTGAAGTACATTACTATCTCTCTATGCGTGCATGCAAGAATTCAAATAACCTGGTGAAAAAGTTTAGCAATTGATTTTGAATGGTTGGAAACCCTATGGGTAGAACATTGTACAACAGGGGCAGGCAAAATATGGCCTGCGGGCCAGATCTGGCTCACCAGGCCATTCTAACCAGACCACGGGCCCCCTAAAAAAATTTGTAAATGAATATTTATTCACTCCTGGCAGCCTGTCAAAGCTGACAGGAGCCAGGAGCAGTAAGGCGCCCAGAGGGCGCCCTCAGCAGGCTTGAGCAGCCCAGCCTGTCCCACCCTGAGCCATTTCCCTAGTTTCCTGCCCCCTCCCTGCTCCACTCTCCCTGCTCCTGCCCCCTCCCTGCTCCACCACCAGCTTCACCACTGGACCTTGGAGCATGGAACTAAGCCAGTATGGGGGATATGTCTGTGTGGGGCGGGGATTGTAGGTAGGGGCAGTGTGTGTGTGTGTGTGTGTGCGTGTGTTCATATGGCATGTCCCACAGTCACCCCACCATACACATACAACCCCCTCGCACTGCCATAAATGCAGACCCCCCCACCCATAGCCTCCACACCACCAGCCACCCTCCCCAACACTTCCCCCTACAAACCCCATACTCACCAACACCCCACATATCCACACACAAACCCACATGCTCCACACCCCACAAACCTATACCTCCCACAATATGCAAGAGTAAGACTTCATTTAAAGCTATTGTGCAATTACCTCTGTGTACACTACACAGACACATGTAAATCAGGATAAAAATATTTTTTGAAATCAAATTAATGAATGTTTTAGGTGTTCACTTTTTAGAATATAATTTGGTATTTTTCTGGTTAGTCACCAAGCTAGGCAACTAACCAGGATCAGGGTTCAGGATGCAAGCTGAGGTCAAGCCAAAGTTCAAACACCAAATAAGAGGGTTTGCCAGAATCAAACATTAGGAGCAGGATAGGTCCAGAGGGTTGCTCGTGTATCAGGGTGCTGTGAGGTCAGTCTCTCCTGTCTGCGCCAGGTTAGGAGAGGTGTCAGCTGCACAGACCTGGGGCTGTGAAAAAGGACTAAACTTTCCTAAAAGCTTTCCTAACCCTGAAGCTGACAGGTTAAGAGAAATGTACTGGAGACCACTTCTGCCTTGGAGGTGATAACAGTTTCTACCAGACCTGTCATTTTTGGTCCAGTGTGAATGCTTGTGTGCTTGAACTATGAGTCCACCAATAGAAATATAACACTTGCATGCACCCTATAATGCCATTCCATTTGCTTTCTTACAAGCTAAGTCCCTCCTGAAACTCTCATGTCTCCTTCCCTCTTTGTTCCCAGTATTCTCAGTTACCAATGTCTTCTATGTATTTCCTTGCATTTATTCATTTCTCTTTCCAGAGGTCCCTTCATCAGCTTTTTATTTTCTCTTCCCCCTTACAATTGTTTCTTCCCTACCCCCCCAGCACTTTTTTGTATGGAGTTCTTTGTTTCCCTCCTCTACTTTCCCCTTTTAATGCCCCTTAAGAGGCCTCTTCTCTCTTTGTTCATTGGCTCTCCTTTAGAGAGTGCCTACTTTCTTTTGCATTTTTAAAGGAAATTGTCACTTCTGAGGATAGGGGTCTGAGTAGAGGCTATATTAAAGGTTGCTACACTCTTAAGGGTTGTAACTACTGAGAACTGGGGTTCCTCTCATCCTTCAGATGCATTATCTTTCTACCTCAAGTAGTTAATGAAACTGTGAAAGGTAAGAGCCACTCAAATTCCTATGAATGAGCCAGGTCTACTGTGCTAGCTATACTAGTGAATAGAAGCCATACTGGTGGTTCAGTGACAGACTTAGTAGCTGAAGCCACTCATGGTAGGGTTTTGGGGTTGTTTTTTTCCTTTCCTCCCCCACCCCCACCCCCAGTCTGGTTGTCAGCCTAGATTAGATAAGTGGTCAGCAAAACCAGGTGACCCATGCCCAAGATTGGCTTCTAACATGAGACCTAAGTAGCTCAAATGAGAACAGTGAACAACCTGAAATTTCTTTGTTTCTGTAAAACTTACTTCAATAAACGTCCAAATATTATTTTCAAAATATAAAGCCAAAGCTATTTTTATTACTACTACTACTATTATTATTGTTATACTAGTACCTAAAAGTGCCCCTAGAACTATGGCACCATTATGCTACGTACTATATGTACACATAGCAGGAAATGCTCTTTTTCAAAGGGCTTATTATCTAAATCATTAAGACAAAAAAAAAGACAGCCTGGGGAACAGAGGCACAGAAATGCTGAATAACACAGAGAGGGTCAGAGCCAGAGTTAGGAAAAGAACCTAGATATCTTGATTCCTAATCGACTGTGGATATTACTCTCCACAAGATCAAATTGCCTCTAGTACAGAAAATCCCTCTGATTAATTCTGCTCTTTAACAAGACCTGCATGAGCCTGTAGTTGCTCAAAACAGCAAAATCGAAATGAAATGAAGGGCTCTGAAACAGCCTTGAAACAAAACAAGGGCAGTCAAAGCATTTTGAAAGTTTCGAAATGTTTTGAGTGTTGAAGCTGAAGCTGGGCTTGCCTGCAGGGAAACAGAAAGTAAGGAAAGGGAGGGAGAAGAGGGGAGAAGGACACAGTGAAGGTGCACCTTAATGCACACGCTGGAGAAGAAGCTCCTGCAGGACAGGAAAGAAAAGCTCTGTCACAGTTTGGCTGCCTGAGATGCTGCTGGTGCTACTGTGCTGCTCACTAAGTTATTTTATTACCTGTTGTCATTTAAAGTGGTGGACCAGACTGAGGCTGTAGGGAGGAGGCCTCATTGGGGCACACTACCGTGTCATGTAGAGACCCCAGCACCAGTGAGGGTGCGCCTTAACACACACACACAGTCACCCATGTCAAGAGTTTTGCTTGTCAGCTGCTTGAGGTTCAGTTTCCCAGAAACCCCTGCACCTATCTCCTTGAAATCTGGCAGGCTTCATAGTTTCAGCAGGGGCTACCATACCTACTGCTTTCACCCCCTGGTGCCGTAACACATACACGTGACATGAGTTTTGCTTTCAAGATTTGAGGTGCAGTTTCCCAGAAGCTCCTGCACCTATCTCCTTGAAACTTAGCAGGCTTCATACCCTCAGAAGCAGCTACCATCTCAGCTATTTTCATCCAAATCTGCCAAGAAATTACAACCTTATAGGCAGTTTCATGCTTCCCCATTATAGCCTAGGGGCAAAACGTTGAAACAGCGTTGAAACAGTTTCAACAAAACAAAATGGAACAGTGGTTTTGAAACTAAATGAAATTTCAAATGAAACACTGTCCTGTTGAAATGGAAGTTGAAACAAAATGGTGCTGTTTCACACAGCCCTACTGGCTATCAATATGATGAGCCCAAAAGGTCAGCTTTGAGAATTACAAAGGTTCTAGGTTAAATTCTGACTCGGAAGGTACGGGGAAATACAGTTTTACTTTTACTTTTCCAGCTGGCATGAAAGTTGAACAAAACCCCTGATGAAACAAATGAAAATGTTTTCCTCTAATGCTTCTCTTGATCAGATGAACCAAATCCAGCCCATCAGGAGTGCAGGAGAGACACTCTGTATGATTTGACAACTTGATAATTTCCAAAGTAGTTTTCCAAATAACAATGCACCACAAACAGAAGCCTATTGAAATTCACAGATGGGACAAAAACATTCACACAAAGCTTCTGTTAACTTAGAGAAGATGTTCAAGGAAATTGTTGCTGGCTTAAGGATACCAGCTTGTTTGGAGTAAATTTACTATGTGAGACAAACAGCTTATGCAGCTGAACTTGGCAGCACTAAAAATGAGAGATGGGCCAAGTCACAAATCTGGATGTGGGTATGGATGCAGATACAGAATTCAAGTATCCTGACACTCCCTGGCACTTAGGGAGTACCATGGAAAGATGTAGCTTATTTGCAAAATTTGGTCTGCATTATTAAAAGCTGCAAAATAAGGACATTTTTGAGTCCACGGTTTGAGCCAGGTTCTATCCATAACACTCCAAATAAATACCATAAATGAGGAACTAAAGTAATCCATATTGTGTATGTTGAATTTCAATCACATTCCCTGCTATATTTGTTTTCTGTGAGAGAAATATATTGCTTTGCCATCCAGAGATAGAAACTGTAAATTTCTCAAATCAGAGCACACTCTCAAATGAAAATCTGGGAGCCAGTCCCCAACTGAACTGACCTAAAGCACAAGCATGTTTAAACAGGGGCTTTGTGAAAGGAAAAAAACTTTATGAAAATGGAAAATGGAGATTCTACATCTCAGCTGCTGTCTGACTCCTACAGCTCCCTAGTCAGAGTAGGGGGGTCTTTGTCATGGAGCAGTTCTGACAGGGTATTGGCAGGGTAATCTAGATGTCACTTTCTAAGTGAATTTTATGAGGTAGGAAATAAGGTTAAATATATCATGTGGCATGTTATTTGGAATTTAGTATTTCTAAATGTAACAAGAATGTACAATGTGATTACTTTCAAGTAGTTTAAGTGAGGGTCATTTTTAATTGTGATAGTCCACAAAACACTGCTGCAAAGTATCCTTCCATGCATTTTATTTCATTCACTGGCAACCAAATGGGATGGATGAATCTGTCAAGATGAGCATCACTGCAGCCCATCAATGATAAAATTATTGTTTGCACGCTCTGCACAAGAATCAGCTCTGTAGTGGAACACACCACATGTCTACCCACCTTTCTTCCACCTCCCACTTTACAGACATAGCATTAACCTTGTGTAGCACTGCGGAGTCAGCAATGGCTTTGAGTAATCACTCAAGCATTGAGAGGGTGGAATTCCATCTGGGCAGGCTGCATCAATTGGCAACACTCATAAGATGTGATAACTGGGAAAAGAACAACCAATATTAACAGAAGCAATTGTTATTCTCATTTAAGAAATTGTGCACAATTTTAGGCATTTATGTCACAGAAGTGACACATATCCCCATCCTGGTTGGCACAGATTCATAGATACTAGGGGCCGGAAAGGACCTCATGAGATCATCAGGTCCAGTCCCCCCTGCACTTGGGAAGGAAAGGTGCATGTCCAGTTGTTTTTTTGAATATCTCAAGGATAGGTAATTGTACCACCTCTGTGGGGAGTCTGTTCCAGGCCCTGGACATTTGAATCATAAAGAAATTTTTCCTTATGTCCAATCTGAAGCGATCTTCTAGCAGTTTGTGTCCATTGTTCCTTGTCCTCCCCTAGGGTGCCTTGGTGAATAGATGTTCCCCCAGGACCTGGTGTACGCCCCTTATATCCTTATAATGAACTTTGCTCCTTTTTTTTTTTAACTATTAGCTTTTTATCACTTTTTTTTTTAATCTTGACAAATTTCAAGGCCAAATTCATATTCTAAGCTATTGTTTTTCTATGGAAAAAGTGGCCCATCAACAAATGCGGTCTTGTATTTGAATATTGGTTACACCTATGCTAAATGACATTTGTACAATCTTCTTTTTCTTCAGCAATCCCTCACAGTCAGGGATGATTGTCTTCCATGACTGTCTTATCTGTGTGTCCAAAGATGGCTGATGAAGCCTATCTGGGATCAACAGACTCAACTGTACAACAATGCACTAATGGACTATTTAATAGTCAACTATTGGTTAGTTTCTTTTTGGGTGGGGTGGCTTGACAGAGAAATGGCATTTTTGCATGGATTTGTGGAGTACTGTGTAGGACAGGAAAGTTCTGTCTTCCTACTTAAACAACCCCCATTACTGTAGTGTCAGGACACTGTCCAGCACCAATGTATTTATACTACCTGTTCTCCTGTGAGCTAGAGAGATTTTCTCTCCATTTATAAATGGGAAATTGGGACACAGTGCAAATAGGCAGTATGTTCAACCTCACACTGGAAGGCTGTTTAAAGCTAGGAAATGATCCTAGGTCTCTTAAGTTCTAGCCCACTATTGTAGTATTTTAAACAAAATAAATGAATAAATCAATATTTTGGAAAGCTAGTTTTTCTTATGATATAAAGTATGACTGTTCTAATGTTTGTATCAGTACCAACTAACCTAATTGGTCATCCTGGATGGGAGAGCCTCTATTGTATTTATTTTTGTAGCTTTATTTTCCCCGTGTTTTCTCATTATGTAGTCAAGCTTTCTTTTCTGAAAATCGGTGTCATCTGGAGTTAACATTTTCATTCCAAGCAGACACTGACAGGTGGAAAAGCCAATGGGGTGATATAGAGTTGGCAAACAGCATCATAACCTTGCCCAACAAGAAACATTGGCGAAGAGTAGCAAGATTCTGGCCAAACCTATGCAAAGTGAGAAAGAAAGCAATGAATCCACATCAGCAGCTTTTGTCCAGGCACAGAATGTCTGCTGACAAAAATATAATAACTGTCCGTCAAATCAGTTTGACTCTTCTGAAATATATTTAGTTATACAATAGTGAAAGCAGGTGTCTGTTTAGACTCAAGATGCTCCTGTTGCAAGTTATAATAGTCAAAATAAAATTAAATAGCAGATTATGCCCTGACAAGCCAGCAGAACTCAACTCCCAGAATTCATAAAACTCCACGTACGTCTAAACCACAGATAGGGCAGTCTCAGATTTGAATCAGCTCAATTGTGATTTGATTTAGCTAAGCATCTAAATATATGGAAATCTATCCAAGCTCTTTTCCTCTCCTCTCACTCTATCAGGAGACCCTAAATCCCAGTTTTACCACAAAAAAGCCTCTTTTCCCTTCAGGAGTTGTTGTTCTCCTGGTTTATGTTTTCTATTTGGGAAAGATATAGACAGCCTCTAACCTCTCGTAGAGAACGTGCTTGATCTGTAGTGGGTCACTGATAAATGTCACACCTAGGAAGGTCTATAATTTTGTCTGTCCTGTCTATCTACCCATGATCTCCTGGTCCAGTGCAGCTGTTAGAATTAACAGGTGTTCAGGGCCTTATACTCCAAAGCTTACATCTGACTGCCCAAGATCTAAGAGTGAAAAACAAACTGAGCTTTTCAGGTCTTCTGAAAGTCTTGATTTAGTAATTAAGCAAAAGTTTAGGAAGGAAATGTTTCATAATTTAACCAAACTGGCTGGTCCTTTCTTAGTTTGAGTGCAGTATCCTAAATAAAAGGCAGTCTCACTTTCCTTTAGAAACAAATGCAGCAAATTACAAAGGGAAGTTTTCATATACATTTCTCCAGACTACCTTCTGAATGCCATCATAATGGAAAGTTTTCATATTGTTTGCCAAAGGGAGATGAGAGACAGAAAGAACCATGAAAGTGCTGAATTTAGACTAAAGAATTGATCTGCATAATGAAGGTGTATGTTGTAGTGCAGGGTAGATTTCATTATCAGAAAATAGAAACAAAATAATCTTAGTGTTAATTTGAACATGTGCTTCCAACACTGTGGTGTAGCTGCCCGGTTTCTTGGGCAAACTCTCACCCTCAAATTTTGATTCATATTTCATCATCACTTGGTCAAAACCACATTCCTAAATCCTGCCACAACTATTCCAATACTCTGGACTCTTAAACAATTTTATTGCAAAACCAGCCCGGGGCCTGCAGCATATGACTGGTGAGCAGAGGCATAAATAAGTACTAGAAACTGTCCTGGGATACAAGAACAGCAGTAGGGGCAGGGGCCAGGCTGACTGCAGCAGAGGCAGTGGCAGG